>NC_134826.1:24979885-25284024 GCF_004210375.1 Tachypleus tridentatus
GTGATCTCCTAATCCACAAATTTTGGCAATTTACATTGGAAATTACATGTTGTAAGCCAATCTGGTGAGTTCTGTAGAAAGATCAATACCAGATTTGTTGATCATCCTAAAACAGTGCCTTACAAAAGTATTCACCACCCTGCAAAGTTTCTATAACTTGTTATCATTTGAGTTTGCAATCATGAAACTTTTAAATGGGACTTTATATTCAGAATAAGAGAGCTAAAACCACAAGCATTATGCAAGTTAAACTTTCAAATAAAAATAAAATATTCTCAATTGCACAAGTATTCAACACCTTTGCTACAACAACCTTAAGTCAGTGAAAGATTAGTTTAAAAGGTCACAAAATTAGTGTAATGGTCCCTGTCTGTATGTTATCAAAGTGGTTTAATTTGACTTTAGAATAAATGCATCTGTTCAAGCCACAATTCATGTAATGATATAAAAAACCAACCATGAAGACAGAAGCTTTCTAAACAAGTCAGGGATAAAGTGGTAGAGAATCACAGATCATGAGAAGGTTACAAGAAAATTTCAAGATTATTCCTTTGAGTACAGTGAAGTTCATCATTAATAAATTAAATGCAATTTGTACCACCCAGTCACAACCTAGATCAGGATACCCTTCCAAACTAAGTAGCTTGGCAAACAGGAAACTGGTTAGGGATGCCACTGTGAAGCCAATAGTGACTTTGAAAGATTTGCAAAGTTCTGTGTCTGAGATGGGAGGCAGTGTAATTACTGCTCCGAGCCTTCCTGGATATGTTTGAAGATACTTAACATCTGTATCATTTGAGTTTAGGAGTTCTGCCTCTTCCTTTCCTGTTTTCAAATTTACCTGTCTCAACCTCACAATCTATGGTGTACTTGACAGTGTTTGGGGAGCATTTCAACATTGCAGCAATTTGTCAGAGAGTCCAACCAGCATCATGTAAAGCTTTTATGCAAACTATCTGCCCTGCTGACAGTTCACAACACTTTTTGGGCTGTGGCATGACAACAGAACTTAATATATAGTGTTAAACACATTTTTTATCAAGATTTATTTGTAAAATACTATTACATTGATTTCTTCTAGCACCTACAGGTACCATATTGTAGCTCCTTGTTAGTTTCTTTCTATATAGTTAAGACACTGTACGGGTTACCATGAGATTATTTCAGACCCTAAATTTTATTAGTATGTTACTTCAAGCAAAATCCTAATGACATGCTCTTGGTACAAGTATATGGGAATTCAAAAGAATGAAAAATGGCTCATTCACTTGTTAATGGGAATCAGCAAAACTTTACCATAGTGTTGAAATTTACATTTTATAACAGCAAGAAATAATTAGCCCCATAAAATGGAAAGACTGAAAAATACTCTCTTGTCATAACACTTTTGCACAGTACAGTATTATACTTAAATTACTAATCTTGTAGCTATATTAGTTGACTCTGTCAATAGAATCAAAAACTTCAAACTAAACACAAAGTATATTAGCATCTTTCAACATAATTTTCCAATTACCTCAGCACCTGTTGAATGTGTCTTACACTGTCTAAAAGAAAAACTAGAAGACAATCCTGTAATAGATTACCTCATCAAAAATATTGATGATAAAATATTTGCAAAATATTGCTTAAACGACACTTATTTTAAACATGAAGGCTAGTTTTACAAAAAATATAATGGAATAGCAATAGGACCCCCTCCTTTCCTCACTACTTAATAACCTCTATGTGTCTGTTCTAAAAGCACTGTTTGGAAGCGAATTCACACACACCAAGAAACCTGAAATCTGGATAAGATATATCTTCAGTATATAACAACATGATATCTTTACACATTAAGACCCAATATCATAATTTTTACATGAGAAATAAAATCTAACAGTTGTCTCACCCCTACTTAGAAGTTAATGTAAGAAAAAAGTTACTTGCAGTAAACAGGTGAAGCACCATTCTGTCACATGCTGCCACTAGTAAGATCTAATCACCACATGTCAGAGAAAATATCCTCTCACTACACCTATGTAAATCATGCCATACAACTATGTACACACAAAGATAACTTACTATATTGAACAACCCAAGAAAATAGAACTATCTAAAGATTTTAATTCCAACATCGTAGATAGGGCTTCTATCAAATTTCAAAATGATTAAAAAACTATACTATTTTAACCTTTTACCTATCAAAAACAAATATACTATATTTTATGTTGAACTTCCTTTTCTACCAAAAATTTGTAATGTAATCACTAGCTTATTTAATAAGTTGAGCATTGATGTAAAAACTCTATTCAAACTTTCATGTAAAATCAACAACTTATAATCTAACCTGAAATAATGTGTACTAAAGAATAAAAAATATCTATATATAGTATTCCAAATGAATGTGAAAAAAATACATAGAACAAAGATCACAAAAAAGAAAGAGACTGTTCAGAAACTATAGAAATCATCAAAGCAAAGGATCTGTCACTTAACCATGGTAATGGCACCAGCAACATCAGTTGTATTTTGTAAAGTCTTTGTACTTGACTTTTACCTACATTCTGTTACCTGCTGACACCACTTCCATCACATTTAATTCTTGTGTCTTTTGTCTGTGTAATGATATATAAACCTTGTATTGCTTAGTATAGATCACACCTGAAACAGATAGACCAATGTTCCTTTGAAACATGTTGTATATTCCAACTTCAATAAAAGTTTTAACTTATTCTTATAAATCATTGTTTGCCTACCTATTATTACTGTAGCATAATATGCTAACTTACTCAAACAGTTTAAAAGAGTCAATGCTCTATAATTACTATTTTTATAATGTATACATTTAAACCATAAAGGAAGGTGTAGATGGTTTTGGATAGATTTATACTATACTATATTCACAGAGTTCTTACTAATATATATATCAGAACAGTTGGTATGGATATTAACACTTTTACTAATAAAGCAGAGAACACAGTTTTGTGCTAATACCCATACCAGCTGTTCTGAGATACATTTTTATTTGAAGTGCGCTTCTCGTTATCAAGAAGAGTTCTTACTTAAGTTTGTTGAGCATAACTATTGTGACATCAGCTGTTGTTACAATATTTTCTCAAGTAACACAGTTACCATTTTATTATTACCTCTCTCTATATATAATTTGTTAATGAAAGAACAGAGCTGAGATATATATATATATATATTGTGTGATATTTATATCCAGAAATGTGTTTTATCCTGATAATACATTATATCTTTTAATTGTTTCACAATCTTGTTTTCAACTTCTTTTGCACATACATTAATTCATAATGAAGACACATAACAAAAAATTTATGCTGGTTAAAATATATCTTTCACCTGGATTTTTATGTAGTTTTTGTTGATAGGAATATGAGGTCAGTACTCCCTTTGGCAATCAAAAATTTAAAATATATCTGCTTCTATTTTCACTTACAGAGAACTTATAACAGCTAACCTTTGAATGAGCAGTAACATATTCTTAAAATCAAGAAACATGGTAGTGTGTCATTAACAGCAGTGATAGTTTACCAGTCTTTAACCTTCTGTATCAAGGGATTTGGTAATCCAAACTACTGCTTATTTTCAATGGAAGTGCTCTATTGGACTCACGCTTCACATATCAAATTTCAAAGAAATCCATTAAGAAATATCTGAGGTATAACATCTCTAATTTTGATTGGGTTTCATTACTTTCTCCTTCTATGTATCAAAAGTACAAAAACTTTATTTGATACATAAAACACACTTTTATAGATTTTATTCAGATTTGGTGCAGTAATAGATGTATTCAATGTACAATTAGGAGTCTCATTTGGTGTAAATATAGGCCACATGTGCAACGATATTTAACAACAACTGCTCAAAATTCATGAAAAGTTTTTTACATGCCTATTCAAAAAGTTATATGAACTATTGGTCAAACATTTTTAATACAGCTTCACCTAAGACTTAAAAAAAGACTGTTTTCAATTTTCATATTAAATTGAAAACTGCAAGGTGAAAGGATGTGCAGATACATAAGTAAAGCTTAAGTCAAACAAACTATATTATCAGTTTCTATCTCAGTTTCAAAATAATCATACACCAGTTATTGATTATTCATTGTCACTTTTTCAACACCGATTTACTAAATCTTATGAAATTATTCAATTAAAGAACATTTAGCATCATATGATATTAGTTGATACATCTGCAACAAATGTATGGAGGTTAATTCCAAGAACCGGTTAATCTAAATTCCTTGGCATTACTACAAAGGAAGTTAACTATTTCAGAGAGGAAAAGTACCACCATATATTTTAAAGGATGTGGCTGGTTTTGTAAAGATCTGTTCTGAATAACAGGGTTGTCTTTCTAAAGCTAATGTGGGTTGCTATCAAGTCTAACTTTCTCGGTTTGTTTGTCATGATATCTAATCAAAAACACTTCAAGTGTGAAAAAAATGTGTGGCCACAAAAGGATTGACAGTGCGACTTCAAAGTAATTAAATCAAAATTGGCAGCTAAACTGGTGACTACACTTATAGCATTAATAAAATTTCACAGGATATATTCATGCACCAATTAGCTAGATTCATACATTGTTTTACCAACCATCATGTTCCAAGTAGAACAAAAACTGAGCCTGGCTAACTAATGAACATTTGTAGTAAAACTCTTATCACTGTCATAAGTGTTGCTACCAGTTTTGAGTTAATTCCTTTAGGACCCACAATGAATCCTTTTTTTCAGTCCTAAGGTGTTTTTGATTAGATATTATAATGGTCATTGTTGGATACACAAGACTGATCAGTTGTTATCACTCAGTTTATTTAGAGATTTAATTTTTAATGATTATTTAGCTTTCATAACAAAAGTGTTAAAAGTTTATTATTTTAAAAGCAATAGTTGTGATAAGTTTTGTTATGTAACTGTACGACTAATATGTTGTGTATGCAGTTTAACTGTTGTACAAGGTTTTTGTAACATTGTTCACGTCATCTTAATAAAATCTTCCAACTTTTCTTGTTGTGTTTAATACTGTTATTCTTGGAAGGCTGGATACATGTAGATACAGAGAGCAAGTAAGTTAGTGGACTTTAACTGTGATAATAAATAGTGTAAGAAAAACTATATTCGTACACATAGTTGATTTTTTTGAATATATTATGTAACAAGTGAATTGTGTGCTGTCTGTTTAATGTTGAAATTTTTGGCCAACAAGTCACATACACCTACAGTAAAGAATTCAGCCTTATAAAAACCTAAACTTCATTTTGTTTGTTTTTGAATTTTGCATAAATAACTTGGTTTTGACTGACAATATAGCACAACAAAGTGTTGTGTGTTATTGTAATAGTGGAAACAATCCTGCTTATGCAATAATATTTCTAAATACTTATATAAACTATTCACTGCCAAGTCAAATATTCCTCTTTAATAATTTAGTGAGCTAACTGTACACTGCCATCATTTACTTAAGTTAACATTTTTCTGGTGGAGTCAGAAACAACCTATCTTGATTGGTCCAAGTATTTCACTCACTCAGTATTTACTGTTGTTGTTTTTATCCTTCCTTTAGTTTGCTTCAATTTTTTCATACATTGATCTGTAATTTAGCTATGGATAAAATACTGATTGAAACATAGCAATTAAATATTCTTCTCTTTGGTTTGCAATACTCTTTGAAGTTTGCAAGCATCTGTTAGATTTGTGTGAAACAGTTTGACATTAACACATCTATTAGATTTGTGTGAAACAGTTTGACATTAGCATAACTGTTAGATTTGTGTGAAACAGTTTGACATTAGCATAACTGTTAGATTTGTGTGAAACAGTTTGACATTAGCATAACTGTTAGATTTGTGTGAAACAGTTTGACATTAGCATAACTGTTAGATTTGTGTGAAACAGTTTGACATTAACATAACTGTTAGATTTGTGTGAAACAGTTTGACATTAGCATAACTGTTAGATTTGTGTGAAACAGTTTGACATTAGCATAACTGTTAGATTTGTGTGAAACAGTTTGGCATTAACATAACTATTAGATCTGTGTGAAACAGTTTGACATTAACATAACTGTTAGATTTGTGTGAAACAGTTTGACATTAACATAACTGTTAGATTTGTGTGAAACAGTTTGGCATTAACATAACTGTTAGATTTGTGTGAAACAGTTTGACATTAACATAACTGTTAGATTTGTGTGAAACAGTTTGACATTAGCATAACTGTTAGATTTGTGTGAAACAGTTTGACATTAACATAACTGTTAGATTTGTGTGAAACAGTTTGACATTAACATAACTGTTAGATTTGTGTGAAACAGTTTGACATTAACATAACTACCTTTTAATTCTTCTGTATTCTTCGGATATTTGTTTAAAAGTACAAACTTACACAATAGGTTATGTTCACTGTTCCTGATGTGGAAACTAAAACCCAATTTTTAGCATAAATACTTAAGCTCAACATTGGGTTCTTTAGGAGGTGATCATTTTCATTATCATAAACAGTGAATTTGATACATATACATATAATAAAGAAGTGTCCTTCTCTAAAGGCTCCAATTTAGGTTGAGTTATAATGATTGAGTTGCACAATTTTAAACATCGTGTTTGTAAAATTAGTAATAATCCTAAGTTTTAGAGCCAATAGGATCAAGAAGTAAAAAATTTTATAATACATCCATCTTTTGTAAACAAGGTTATTACATCAAACATATGGATATTAAAACACAACAAAATAAATATCAGAGTCTACACTTCTCCCTTTGTTAGCAATGACAAGCTTAGAAAAATGTAATTAGTTGAAACTAAAATGTCAGCTGTTATTAATTTGACACTATATTTTCTGTTTTATAATAATGACTTATGAAACAGTTTTTGAAAACTCAAGTATAAGTCAAGAAGTCACTTACATTGAACTTGTATCCTTGCACAATTTTCGGTGGTGGGTTGTCCATATCATAGTGAGTTTGATTGTATTTATTCCATTCAAAACCCTGCTCAGATATACAAAAAGCACAAGAGATTTGACTATTAACATTGTACAGATGTTAAATACATAGAGTTCACAAATGTCTTCACTAAAATCACCATTTCTGATAACTATTTGATAACACAATAAAACATTAATTTGTGCTAATACAGAATAAAAAAAACAAACACACCACATATATATGATATGAAGTAAAATCAAACCAACATGTGCAACAAGAACCCCTTACCGTATGAACCCTGTTAAAATAGCGGGGTTTACGTGGTCGATATTTATCAGACCATAGGTATATTTTATCCAATGGAGACTCCACACTGAATACGGCTTCTTGTCCATCCATTCCTTTCCTAGCTTCCCTTTCAAAAGCTTTTTCTTCAATAGTCAGAACATCCTAAGTGAGATAAAAATTGTCTTGATAAAAACAACAATCAGATTACTTTTCATTTCATAGTGAATTACGAAATACTGAAAATTGACATTTTTCTTAATATGTTTTATGGTTTTTGTTGTTGTTGGTTTTTTTTTCCTTGCACAAAACTACACAAAAGGCTATCTGTGCTCTTCCCACTATGGGTATCAAAACCCAATTTCTAGCAGTATAAGTATACAGACACATCACTGTACCACTAAGTGAGGCATATCTTTATAGACCTGAAGAAACTACAGTGGAACCCCTCTAAAGCAGCCACCTTCAGGACCAAGACAAAATGGCATCATTACAGGGGTTCCACTATATATGATGAAGTTTTCACACAAACCTAGTGTTGTAGAAGACTCAATGAAAGCTTCCTATTGGTTGATCAATATTCTACATAATCTAGAATTTGTGTATAAGTAATAAGGTTGCAAAATTCAAATGGACATGGCTGTAAAGCTCATGCCTTTAATTCTGTAACTGTATTATAATCACTTAAGTTCTGATGCATAATTAACTTAACTGTTCAAAAGATATTTTCAGAAAATTTGAGTAGACACAAGCTTCTTTGCAGTAGTTAGTTTCATTAAAGTGCTTAAGTTATCAGTAAACTTCCAAAAACCTCAATAATGTGTTACAGAAAATCAAAGGTTCATATTTAGATGTAATACATTCTAAACAATTACCTCATATGAACCTGTTCCTATCAGTTGCTGCCGAGCAAAAACTAGACGAGTCATGTCTTCTTCTGGATTTGTTAGAAGTGTTCCAGGTTCTAGACTAGAGAGACTGATGTACTGAGGACTGTAACACCCAGTTCTGTAATCTTCCACACTCTGTTTTATTGGATCTACTCTAATGGTGAAGATACAGATCAATATAAAGATTATCCATGCAGTCAGTATAGTGAATGAAACTTAAACCAATTATACATTTTAACTGCATACTAACACCAATGAGTCATCCATTTCCTGTAATATATAAACTTACTGACTTGCCATAATTTATGGAATTATTTTTACACTATTAAAATTTAAAAACATATATTTAACCTTATGTGTATGGGAGAGGGTTTGTTTTGTTTTGAATTTTGCGAAAAGCTACTCGAGGGCTATCTGCACTAGTTATCCCTAATTTAGCAATGTAAGACTAGAGGGAAAGCAGCTTGTCATCACCACCCACTGCCAACTCTTGGGCTACTCTTTTATCAAGGAATAATGGGATTGACCATCACATTATAATGCCCACACAGCTGAAAGAGTGAGTGTGTTTGGTGTGACAGGGATTTGAACCCATGAACCCCAGATTACAAGTCGAGCTCCTAAACCACCTGACCATGCCAGTCCTTATTGAAGGTCAGAAAGAAGTTTGGGCTTATTAATATAGATGGTAAATTGTTTAGGCAGAGTATTCATGATGAAACTTTGTAGAATGGACAGCAACTGCCCATTGTGGAGACACAAGTGCACAGAGAACAATGTTTCGAAAGTCTTCTGCTTTTCGTTTTCAGGTCAGTGTGTGTGTGTAAGGTGTTGTTGGTCTTTTATAGTGTCCTCGTGGATTGTGAAGAATGAGTTACAATTGGTTGGATTATCAATATAGCTGTTATTTGGGGTGAAGCTGAAACCTTTACTAAGGAGACTGAGTTCTGCTTCAGAGATAACTATGTCTGAAAAATTAAGAATGTTGGAAGGGTTCATTGTTATCTGTATGTTTTATAAGGTTGTTGTTATTTTCAACAGATTTGTTAGTTTGAGAAGGCTTATGTGTATTAGAGTATGAAGTGCATTGTTTTTTAATGTTTTTTTAGACTGTTCATTCTGAGATAAAGGATTTTAATAGATTCTGCTTAACGTATGTAGTTTTTGACAAAAAGTGTGTTATTAGAAGCATTTTTTGAATTTATATTGTTGGTATGAAGCATATTTCCGTTATTATTTTTGAGAAGGAATGTATCAGTTTTCTTTGTAAATTTTAGCAGTTCTCCTTTTAATCCTAGTGAAGGATTTTACAAGTGATAACAGTGGGAAATTTCTTTATCCAGGATATTGACAAAATGTTGTAGTGATATTCACGAGTTCTAAGGAGGCATTTTGAAGGATCTTTTGCTATTTGCTGCAAAAGTTCTGCTCATGTGCTCCTGTTGTTACTGATGCTTTAAATGAGAGAGATTGAGGCATGTTTCATTTTTTTTATGGTATGCATTAGCATCTTAGCATGTTGATAATGTTTTGAGCATTTCTCAATGAGTTTCTAAGTTTTTGAAATAGTTATATTCTGATGTAATTGAGTGATTTGCCACTTGATTCACATTGAATGTTGTGGTGGTTACAAGACTGGTCAAATGGACAGAGTCCATATAGTATCTCCGAACAGCTGGTATTGGCATTAACACTTTTACTAATAAAACAGAGAATGTTTCAACTTTCTGAGGTCATCTTGAGATTAACAAATTTATTAACCTGAAGATGACCTAGAAAGGTCAAAACATTATTCTCTGCTTTATTAGTAAGCGTTAATACCCCTACCAGCCATTCTGAGATACAATTTTACTTGAAGTGGGTTTTTCATCATCAAGAGTCCCTACAGTATTAAAGTAGAGAATACAGCAGATAAAATGTAAAGTTTTAATGAAAAAAACTCCAACAAAAATTATTACTTGTTTCTGTTTTTATTTTCTTTTTCATGTTTTCATTTACTTTCCTAATACCAACTGCTAATTTCTTTGTTGTAGACACATTCTAATACTTTTGTAATTCACACTTTAACCAGAAATTTTGTTCTTTGTCAAAGTTTAAACTCTGAATGAGTTCCAAAACCACATCCTCAGCCAATCCAGAGGCAACACCTTCATCAGCAGAATTATCATTATGCTTATGAAATACAAATCTTTAGACCTAAACAGACACTGCAATGAAGATAAATACATACTTTAGTGATGATACCAAGATTGTTAAGAAAAATAATTTAAATCTACAAAATTCACCAAACAAACATTTGAGCTCTTACAGACTTTTTTGAAAACCATAGCTGTTTTTGTGATAAAAACAACGAAGAAAATTGTAATCTCACTTACAAGTCGGGTCTCCCAAAGTTTCCCCAAAGTCTTTTGTGCCTTTCT
This sequence comes from Tachypleus tridentatus, assembly GCF_004210375.1. Classification (NCBI taxonomy): domain Eukaryota; kingdom Metazoa; phylum Arthropoda; class Merostomata; order Xiphosura; family Limulidae; genus Tachypleus; species Tachypleus tridentatus. The sequence goes on from NC_134826.1 coordinate 24,990,411, forward strand.
TGTATTTATTAAACCTAGTGTGTGTTAGAAACTGAGTTCCATAATCAGTGGAATGTTTTTGGAAAAACTATCAAGCTTGTGTTTTAAGATTCACCTTCAATATTCTTACCAAAAACTCATGATAATAAAAATTGCAACATCTGGCAATACTCTGTAAGACTAAACATCACTAACAATGGAAAATGTAATCTAAAAAATAACAAGCCTAGAATATCATTCTAACTTTCCTGAGAAGTGCAATTAATCCAAACAAATAATTAAGGTTGATGTGTGGTTTTCTTGTTATCTATAAATGTACTATATATTATACAGATTAATTTCAGTTATAGATGTATTTAAATATTACAAATAATTAGATTATATGTAAATATTACAGAAGGCAGTTGAAAGTTCTATTTGAACAGTCTTGTTTAAAGTTAGTGTTGTATAAACATTTAGGCTAAATATGAAATACCAATAGAGATCATGTTAAGTCTGCAACAGTTAAATTGATTGTCAATCTAATACTCTGGCAGATAATTAGCAGGAATAATTGAACTTATAAATCAGAATAAATAATAGACTATCTGAAAACCTACTCCTCTGTTTGAGTCTCAGCTGGTTCTGCTTCAGAAGTTTTTTCTTCATCTATAACTATATTTTGTGTTTCTCCACTTGATGGACATTCTTGAGGAAGGGTCTGCTGAGGTTGTTGTTGTTCTTGTGATGTGGATGGTTCACTCGGAATGTTTGCGTCTATGCACGGAAAGAGAGGCCCACTCTCTACCCCTTGCTACATCAAAATAAAAGTATTTAATTTTCACATATTCATTAAAAATACATCAATTGTGTTGTACAACTATCAGCCTATTAACATGTCTGTGGTGAATGTAATTAGCATACATGTCAGTTAAGAATAAAACTATACAAGATTATTATGTATGAAGTTTTGTAAGTTAAATCTCTACCTCCTGCTTCAGTTGGAAAAGCTTTTTTCTGAGATTATCTTGATGGCGTTCTCTTAACCTTGCTCTAGCCATAAAAGCCTTTAGTCGAGATAACAGCGTTTCCCAATATCCTTAAAAAAAAAAAAGAGAAAAAAGTTAAACTTATATGAGAAAAAAAACAAACCTGCATTCATTTTTGTAATACTATTACACTGCTCATTAAATTGTGACAAAACAGTGTTAAAATACCCTTACATATCCAGATCTTTGTCATTCATAGTTATTTCAAAACATATAATTCCTTAGTGTTCTTACAGTGATAACATTAACTTTCACTTGAAGACGTTTTTGATGGTTTGAAATTAAGCACATATCTTCACAGTGAACTAGCTATCTGTGTTCTGCCCACCATGGTTATCAAAACCCAGTTTCTAGCAGTGCGAGTATGCAGACATACCACTGTGCCACTAGGGGACACTTGAAGGAGTATGGTGATATTAGAAATACTATGATTTGCTGAGAAGATTTCGTCAACACCACAAAATTACCAATGATTAAAGAAAGTGTAACATTTCTTTTCACTAATTATAATGAAGGCATGCAGTTCAATTAAGGTAATTTAGGATATTCAAAAGTTTGAGGAAAACTTAATGTGGTTTAACACTGAATATAAAAAGGAAAACAGAAATCCATCAACTTTACAATGTAAGGCAATAAACTGAAAGTTCCAATAAATATATTGCTGTTTCCAAGATAAATGAGAAGATACATATTTGGGAGTTTTAGAGCATTAAATAAAAACAGAATAAATAAGAATTGTGTAATAAATAACATATCAAATGTACCCATGAATAACTTGTTTTTATAGCAATTTTAGAGCAATTGGTTTTTAATATTTTGTAGGTTTTCAGTGCTAAAGATATAACAATTAATATTGCATAATAAAAATTATTTACTATATGTGCCTGACAAAGACAGACCATAATCCTGTCACAATATGTAGATGTAATAGTACATAAAATCTACAATTAAAATATTAAATTGTGAAACATTAGTAATTTTGTTCATGTCTTACAACAATAAGCAATAGGAGTAATTCAATGCTAAACAATATGCCCATGAAAAAGAAAGGTCTACCTTTTGAAAGCACTCAGGATATACGGTTTACATCAATTTGTGCCAAGACTTCTTGAACCTACGTGTATTTCTGACATCATGAATGTATTTACAGTTTTACTTTGAAATATATAAATATATATTTCAGATTTATGTATAATTTTCTCATAATGAAGCCACATCTAAAATGTCGCTACTGTTCTACATCACCCAAAGTTGCACAATAGTAGCATTTCACGGTAAACAATAAATAAGCTTAAAATACTGTAAGGTATAGACTGCCAAGAAATTAAAACTGTAAACTTTTAACTCCATTAAGTTTAAGTTATCTATAAACTATAATGATAAAACATTATGGAAGAGAAAGAAAGTTTTGGATTTTTGAAGTCAAAAATAAGAGAAAAGTTACAAATAATTTAAGAGACATTTCCCGTGTCATAAAATATCTGTGAAGCACAATTTTTGTTTTGCTATAATAAAACACAAATACTAACCTATATCAACCCCTTCTTCACCACTACGAATTTTATTTTCAATTTGATTGTAAAGTGCTTGTAGTTGGTTGGGTGTTTTTCCCTTGAAAACACTGACAACATCAGAGCTGACTGCAGTGTTTATTCCTTCTCTCCTTTCCCTGATTTGATCTGAAAAATTTTGACTTTAATTCTTATAATCTAATTAAAGGATGCAATGTATTATTAACATAGGAACAATAAGTTTTTATATTCCAGCAAAATGTTAAACATTCTAAACTGCTGCAACAAAAAATGAAAATGTTTAGTTTATAAAAACCATATATTCAAGAATAAACTTCTTTAAAATAATAATGCCATGAAACAAAATTTTTACTTTTTCTTGTTCCTGGGCAGAAAGTGTTATGGTGCAATTACTTATGCCTGAAGTAAATGGAAAAAGACCTATTTTTCTCTTTAAACTTTGCTTTTATGACCTGGGTTATGAAATTTTGAAATTTACCCATTTTACAGAACATTACAGGTAGATTCATTGTTGAGTAGCTGATAGAGAATTTTCTTGAACTTTCAATAATGTTGTAGAACCCTCAAATCTGTGCTGCTCCATAACAAGAATAAGTATTCATCTCTTCCCCTGGCTCATTCGGTGCACCTCAAAGAAAACTACAATAGCGTCATGACCTTGCTAGAAGTCTTGAAGTATGATGACTATGGCTGGGAGGTTATCAGAGACTTCAAAATGGTGGCATTCCTGATGGGTCTCCATGGAGGCTTTACCAACTTTCCCTGTTATCTTTGCCTTTGGGACAGTAGTGACACCACAGCACATTACAACAGGAAGCACTGGCCATAACGGACCGATTTCTCTGTGGGGAGGCACAATGTCAAGTGTGAGCCACTAGTGAACCTTCAGAAGATATTGATCCCACCACTGCACATAAAATTGGATTTTATGAAACAATTTGTTCCAACTCTTGATAAGAAGTCTACAGCCTTAAAGTACCTTCGAGACTTTCTCCCTAAGCTGTTTGAGGCAAATGTCAAAGCTGGTGTCTTCGTTGGATCACAAATAAAGAAGATCCTGGAGTGCACAGAATTCCCCAAGAAGCTCAGTAGGAAGAAAAGAAAAGCTTTGGGCAGCTTTGTTGCAGTGGTTCAGGGCTTCTTGGGCAATTACAAGGCCAAATATTATGTGGAACTACTTGAAGCTCTGGTGAAGAACTACAGCAAAATGGGCTGCGGGATGTTCTTGAAAGTCCATATCCTTGACGTTAATCTTGATAAAGTCAAGAAGAACATGGGAGCATACTCAGAGGAGCAAGGCGAGAACTTCCACCAAGATACACTGGACTTTGCTGCTACCAAAGAGTGTATAACAAAAACATGATAGGAGACTGACTATATTTGGGGGCTGATACGTGAACATGATTTACATTACAGTCACAAATCTCGAAAACTACTCACTCCTAAACATTTTTGTACAGCTTTAGTATAAATACATGTAAATCTTGATTCATATGTTGTTTTATTCAGACCTTATGTAAATGAAAATGTGCAAATTTGCCTGTTTTTACATAGAAAATAGGTTAATCTCTAAATTTCATTATCCAGGTCACGAAAGCAAAATTTGAAAGGAATAATGGCCATTTTCTGTACTTTTACAACATAAGCAATTAAGAAATAACACATACTATCCAGGAACATAGTATTACATAGTATAATGATTAATATATTTATCTCAGCTTTCAACCTTTATCATAGACTACATACTGAAATATATAGATACGACTTATTTCAAACCCTAACAATAGTAACTTCAGTGTGTAACTTCCACAAACACTTTATTATTGGATTCAGTGACAAAATGAGTGCTAAATATGACACTAAATATATCTTTAGACTTTTAATACAAACTGAAGTCCTACACAAAGCTACTAACAAAATTCACAGCTATCAACAGTCTTTGAAAGAAAAATTCTGTTGCAAAATATTCTGGCCACCTGATATTACAAATATGGTAAAAGTTTGATAAAGTAATTGTGGAAAGATAAAATACTGAGAAACTAATTATAATGCAGAATAACATCAGTCTGTAACAAAGATATTAAAATAACATACACTGAGGAACAGTTTTAATATAAAATAACAAAGTTGACATCAAAAGTACAATTATTTATATTTTAGTTGTATTTTAACTACTACAGTGTTCACTGAGGAAATCTTAAATCTATAACGAGGGCTGTTAAAAAATACAGCGGACTGTTTGAATTGCGCGGCTCCAGTTGGTTCCAGGGGAATCCGCTTGGTGTCGCTAGGTTAGCACAGATCAGCTGATTACGACGCCATTTCCGATTGCAGATATCTTCATTTGTGTATTAGCTACGCAGTTTTAAGTGAAGTGCGATTTTCTCGTTTGGCGAATTTCAGAATGAATGACCTCAAGGAGCAACGACTTGCTGTGAAATTTTGTGTTAAACTTGGAAAATCTGCGACTGAAACTTTTGCTATGCTTAACACAGCTTACAGTGATGTTGCTATGAAGCGTACGGCATGTTTCAAGTGGCATGAACGTTTTAAGGATGGTCGACAGTCCATTGAAGATGATGAGCGTCCTGGACGTCCTTCCACGTCAACTGACGACCCACACGTCGACAAAATCAACACCCTGGTGCGGGCAAATCGACGTCTGACTGTCAGGGAGCTTGCTGAAGAGTGTGGGATATCAGTTGGACCTTGTTATGAGATTTTGACCAAAAAATTGAAGATGCACCACGTTGCTGCGAAATTCAGCCCTCAAAACTCGTGAGTTTTTGGCCAAACACTCGATCACTGTTCTTCCCCACCCCCCTACTCACCTGACCTTGCTCCTTGCGATTTTTTCTTGTTCCCCAAACTCAAAAGACCCTTGAAAGGAAGAAGATTTGAGACAATTCCCGAGATTAAGGCAAATGCGATGAAAGAGCTGGAGGACATTACAAAAGAAGCGTACCAGGACTGTTTCAACAAGTGGAAACACCGTTGGGATAAGTGTGTGCGTTGGGGAGGAGAGTAACTTGAAGGGGTCCCCGACCTGTAACTTCTAAATAAAGTTTTTTTATGACATCAGTCCGTGTATTTTTTGAACAGACCTCGTACAACCCACACAAACTGTAGGTTGAAGAGATGCATGGATGTCTTTGTCTGAATATGACTACACCACAGAAGATAAACAAGTATCTTCATTCAAAATAATATAGTTTGCATAATGTATATACTGTGATAAACTATAATTATGCATGTACTATAAAAACATTAAAAGAGATAAATTTTCACATGTATTGTTGCTCTGAAGAAAAGTGGTCAACATTCATGATAACAATTTTTTCATTTTATACAGTAGGCCAATAAGTATCTTAATGCTATCTTATAATTTAAGGAAATTTTTAAAAGAACAAAACTCTCTATGATAAAAAAGTATCATACCAGTCTGGTACATCATAAAATATAATGGTTTTCACATCAGATAGTTTGTAAATAAGAGAAACATTATCACGACTACTACATACTGGTATCTTAAATATTATGTAATGGCTACTTAAAGTTAATTTGCCAATAATGGTGCTAAATCTAGCAAAACCAATAACAAATTTGCTTATAAAACCTTTAATATTATTAAATTTACAGCATTCACAACAAATTGTCACACACACATTTATGCTTCAATGACCTCATCACTTTCAATCTCAATCATTCCCATTACCCATTTCCAGAAGGGTCACAGGTTAGAGGTCATGACAATACACTTATTGACTTGCACTCAAACTTTTATTGAACTACTATTTTATGAATTTACGACATTAAGTTGGGTAACAAACTGAAGATTAACATTCAAAATTTCTTATTATACAATATTCAATTTTTTTAATTTTAAAAAGAAATGTTAAAAAAACACACCTAAACATTCAAGATGACAAAACCCACTTAAGTAACAAAATATTCTCAAGATAGCTGGTATGGGTATTAACACTGTAAAAGTAACTACAGAACAATGTTTCAACCTTCTTCAGAATAACAAAGAGAGTTTGCAACTGACCACTGCTGGGCACGTCTTAAGGATACGAGTGTAAATGGATACAGGACTGTAGGGGTGTTGCAGTTAGATATTAGGTTAATAATTAGTATAGGTATAAAGGTGTTCTTTAATATTGGTTCAATTTGGGTACAAGTTGTTGTACAAGTAGGGCTTCTTTTATCTTGCATTTGTTAATATTTGTTTCCTGACTTAGTATCTGGATGTTTTCTAAGATTATGTTGTGCTTATTTGATTTGCAGTGTTTAAAAATGTGATTTTTTATTTTGTATTCTTTGAATCTGGTTTCCATTTTTCTGCTTGTTTCTCCAATATAAAAGTTGTGGCAGTTGTTACATTGCATCTTATAAATAATGTTGGTGTTGTGCTTGTCAGTGTAGTTTTTACAAAGTATGGACTTCAGTTCTGTACCTTGTTTTTGAATAAATGTGATGTTTACTGGAATGTTGTGTTTTGTTAGAAGTTTTACCCAAATGTTGGTTGTTTTTTGTTTTTTTCTGATATCAGGAATATACGGGATGCAACAGTATAAAATTTTATTGCTTGTTGTATTTTGCAATTTATTATTGTTTGTTTGTTGTTTACTGTGTTGTTGGTCTAGGTCTGTGCGTATAGTTTTCCATAATTTTATTATTAATTTTATTGGGTGAGCATAGTTTTGTGGCTGTGTTTATTGTTTTTTTAACATGCTCAGTTTTGTTTAATTTCATGTGCTGAGTTCCAAGGAACATATAGTCCTTTATGGGTGATTTTTCGGTGGAATTCTGTTTTGAATTGTTTGTCGGTTCTTGTGATATTGAGGTTGAAAACTGCTATTTGGATAGCTTTCTCATGTTCACAGGTGAACGTAATGTTGGGATGTATGGAGTTAACGTGGTTGAAAAAAACTAAGTGTGTGTTCTGTAGATGTGAATCGAGCAACTGTATCTTCTACATATCTGTACCAGTATAGTAGTAGGTGTAAGGCTGAAGTATGGGTAATCCTGTGTCACCAGTTCTAGCCAACATTTTCACAGCACAGATTGAATCTCAAGCGACTAATTTTGTTTTTAAAAACTATTTTTAATCTTAAAATGAAAATTACTTTGCATATTGGACAGGCAAAACGAGAAAAAGAAAACAGTTTAACAAACCTTCAGGCTTAATACAAAAATCTCATATTTTGTGTATAAAAGCATAGTAATGTTTACTGATAAACTGTCAAATTTCATGTCAATTTAAAAGTTATAGTGTGAAAACTATAATAAGCACAAAATGGTTATAAGGTTAATCCCAGGGACTGAACCCATGCCGAGAGAGTTAATGTGACATTCACGACACATGCGATAAGACAGATAACTTGTTATTAATCCACATCTGGCTGTTAGTAAGGTTGATCTATGCCACATTCACAGCAAATCACTCGCAGAATCTCCTCTGGCACTTTTAGTCTTTCTGTTGAGATTCTCATTTGTACAAGTACCTGGGGGAATTTACCATGTAGCTGACTATATTTAGTTAGATCAAGGCCAGGGAAGTCTTGTTTAAGAGATGCCTTCCATATGGAGGTCTGAAAATAAGCACTTTCTACATGTTCTGCAAAATACCTCTATGTTAGTTGCAGATATTGTAACCTTGGATTAGAAGTGACATTCTTCTTAAATGTTTTCATTGGTCACACTTCACAACATACATCAGATATATATATATATTGGCTGTTGACCTGACAGTCTTAACTGTTGCTTCTTTCAAAATGACTTGCATGTTGGCATGCAGGTCATGTAGATTTCACAGCATTTCCCTTCAGATGTATCTTGACTACTGTAACTTTGCCTATACTCTACTTATAGGTAGTTGTGTCACATCCAAAGACCATAAGAGCTGCCAAAAGCAGTGCAGCATTCTGGGATTGTTTCTTTACAGTCACCCCAATGTGTACATTTATACATCATGCACTTTTTCCCTCTATTGTTAGAATGCACGTGGGATTGTTTCTTATACAGAAGTGAATGAGAAGAAAAAACACATCACCATCATAAGACATCACTAGTAACATTCACCATTTGTTGCACAATAACATCAGCCTCTCTGTAACACACATGCATTACTAACTTTAATTTGATGGTGTACCAGACTGATATGATGTTGCTTATAATACAGAAACTTTTGTTATACTGATAGTTTCTTTAGATTATAAGAAAGCATTAGGTATTTATTTACCTATAGTATAGTATAAAAAATTACTGCTTTGAATGTTGACCAGTTTTGTCCAGAGCAACAAAGTATGAAAACATTTATCCATTTTATTTTTGTTAATAACACAAATAGTTTATTATTGCATTATGCATATTATACTAGTTTGAGTGAACATGTATATTTGTATTTTGTGACATAGTTAATACATACAAACATCCATGCAACTCTTTATACTACAGTTAATGTGAATATACACATTCAAGATGACTCAGTTGTCAATTCAATAGTTACAATATCAGTTTTTAATTACATTATAAACTATGTTGCACTTTTTAATGTAAAATTCAAGTTCATAAGCCCTATAAAGCTAAGTTTAAATATAAAATTTATTACTCTATCACTTATAAAAGCTGATACACTACCATTTTCCAAAGTGCCAGCTGTTTTGGACAGCATTTTAAATATCTCAAAATCAACAATGATTCTGAGGTTGCACCCTCCATATTAACACTCAGCACACTAAAATTATGTAAAAATCATAAAGAAACATTACCCATATATCAAACCAATGTTCAGAATAAAATTATGGTTTAACAACTAGACAACACGTGCCAATTTATTTAGAGTCACTACCATTATGTTCACACATAAAATTTCCAAATCTCCTATTTTGTGGTTCAACTCACCCACATATCATTTCTTTCCAGTCTTTAGCATTATATTCAAATTTTAAATCTTTCAGATCCCACAAGATCATTAATTCATATATTAAAAATACTCACAATATAACACCAGCATCAGAATTAGCATTAAAGCAATTATACAAATATCTACAAGTCCATTACATCACATACCTTGTCTTGAAGAAGTTATGCGTCGTAAGTTATGTAACTCCTCTTCCACAATAATTTGTAGATCTCGCCAGTAGTCGAGATTTTTTCCATTTTCTAATTCCATGTAAACTTTTATGTCTTCCTGGAGATCCTCTAAGTCTCCTAGTTTTAATCCCTAGAACAATGAAGTTCTATAATTTAATGGGTGTGGAAGAAGTATACAACACTGAGTAAAATCTCAAAGCTTCCTATCTTACACTAACAAATAAGAAACTGACTTGTTCACAGATTTTATCTGTAAGTATGCAGGGTAACCACATTCTTTCAAGTCACCCGTCCACATTAAAATTCAGAATTTTCCTAACCTTTCTCATCCCCACAAGATACACTAATCTTTCAACTTCTTCTTGTGATTCTACCAAATTACATCACCTCACTTTATAATCTGGTCATTTAGGACAGTGAATACATCAGAACATACATGCTTCAGAATACTATAAACAAAGATCTTCAAACCAGGACATTGTAACTTGATGACACGACATATAAACATTATTTTTATCAACAAAAGAATGTTCCACCTGATGTATTAACTAAATCAGACAATTATTACCAGCAAATAATAGCACTGAGTGACTGTCAAAGATTATTTTTAAGAATATGCCAATAATTGGTATAACCAATCAATGTCATGTCAATACACGTTCTGAGATTATTAAAAAAAAGTCCTCCAATTTCCCCTGATTATTGACCTTTTAAAAAGTCTCTGACCTTTCTAGGTTTGTAGCTACCCTGGTTTGCTAAAGTAAGACACAAATATTGATACACAAATTAGTTTTGGAAAACAGAAACTATTCACGGCAGTGAAAATCAGTGTCATTTGGCATTTATAATGTCCAATTAAAACAAAATTTTCATAATGCTACTAATTCAAATCTGACTTACTTGTTATACTAAATGTTGCTAAAAACACTGTAAAATTGCTTCTATTATTTGGTACCTGTGATGTAATAACCATCATGTTCTTCGATTATTCAAAGCATTATAAATACATTAAGTACATACTTTTTGTTAAGAACCAAAATTAGATATTTAAATTACCTTATAAACCTTCAATAAACCACTGCTTCATAATATACAAGAAAAGCACACACTTCAATGCATTCTGCATTATTATTTTTAACCTATTATTCTCAATACAAAGGAATTAACATACGTTTAAATACACGTACGGTTCATGCATTTCAACAGTAAAATCATCCTCTTCAGCACTTATATATCTGGCTAGAAGATCAATTGGTTTTGCTATAAAAGAGATGAGTATTTTAAACAAACAAAACAATTATTAAAATGTAAAGATTTCCTGCAATGAATAGATTACATTTGTGTGTTTACTTTTTAAACTATCAGAAGAATAAACATCTGTACAATTATAAAACAAACTTGCATAGATTTTACAAAGCAAACATATAAGATATCCTTCTCAACAAGCACTAAAACTGTTTTTTTCTGATAAAGTTTTTTTTTCTAAACTGTTACTATATGTTTACATGCAAAAGTTCTGAAAATAAATTACTACATTAGGTATGCATGATAAGGCAGCATGAGTGGTTGAAATGTCCACAATGGTTAACAGACGAACGACAATGCCTACAAATAGTGCTGAGATATAATTTTGAAACAGATGAAACAATATTAACTTAGAGGTTGATCTCAAATCTCAATATATTGTTATTTTAGAGAAAGTGGCATTTCTTTTGTCAACATTTCCACATAACACCAATGAGGACAGTAAGCTTCATTATAGAAATGTGTGTTTAGAATTAAGCATAAAACTACACAATGAGCTATCTGTGGTCTGTCCACCATGGGTATCTAAACCTGGATTTTCAAGGTATAAGTCTAAAGACATACCACTGTGCCATTGGGGGTCATTTATAGAAATAAAAAGAATTTGAAAACTGTGTGAAGATTGCTGTGTGTGTGTTTGTGTAAGATTCTTAAAAATATCAAAAACATCAACCGTGACCTTACATCAAGAGTACATATGAACTACAGTATACTCTATTCCTTTATCTAGTTTAAATGTTTTAATACTTTAACAGCTTTGTTCTTGTGCACTACATTTAAGTTTTTTACCCTGCAAATTTTAGTATTACACATTGTTCAATTTCTTAACCCATATTAATACTTTGCACTCTCAAATTATGTAAAAATTACAAAGAAGCATTATCCATACATCAAAACAATGTTGAGAACAAAATTATGGTTTAGCAACTGGACCACACATCTCTTAATTTATTTATAGTTAATATCATTACATACACATTGGTTTAAAGCTGTAGATTATTATTCAAATTTTAGTATTAAACACTGTTAATTTCTTAATTTAAAAGTAAATATTAAAAAAGAAACCTTATATATCAATTTTTGTGTGTCATATAGTATGTTGAACACAGTATTGGTTCAAATTAACATTTGTGATGTCCAAATGCAAAGTCTATATTTTCTTACAAATCAGAAACTCAAATTACCAATATTGACAAGATAGAATATAACATAAGTACCTCCTATCTTTACTACTTTCTGAGATATTGCTAGAATAAAACACAGTGGCCCCACCCACCTCTTTGAATTTTTGGAAAAATGTGCTAATTATAAATTTACTTCTTTCTACAGTATGTGAATAATCAATCGATAGCTCAAAATGTCCCCCTAGTGGTTTTTGTAGCACAACTGAATTATTTGGGCACCAAACTCATTCTCTTAGAGCTGAGATTCCAAAAGGTAAGGCTAAGCTTTAGTGACTTTGAAATTTCATGTTTGTTAAAGAGACAAGTACAGCATAACAAGTTTGGTTAATTATAGTGGAATTCTGAGGTATTAATACAGAAATTTATGACTTTTGGTTACTTCAAAATTTGTATATAAAACTTAAAAAAAAAAATTATATCATTTCACATCCTTCACAGGCAAATTTTGATAAGACTTAGCAACCTACAGCATCCAGCAAATGTGTACAAAGTTCATAACTAAAAATATAATTCTTTACTACTCTTCTTTATTTACTGTTCTATGTTTTAATAAGAATAAGATAATAATTTATTTGTAAAGAGTAATAATATATATACATATATAATGTATTATAACTGAAGTGACTGTATTTTACAAAATACTAGTCCACTAAAACATAGCCAAGTCACTTTGTAAAGGTCAGATTTATATTCTTGGATATGGTGGTATGAATTAATGTGTACTGTGTCATTATAACTTCTGTCATGTTAACCAGGCATGGCTGAAAGGTAAATATAATAAAAATAATAAGCATATATATATATATAAATGTACAATGTTACAAGATTTAAGCTGTTTAGACCAAACATTTGTGTTTTCATATTATAATTTGTAGCCACCCTAGAATCATAATAAAAAAAAGCATAACTTATATTCATTCCCTAATTGTTCATGGTGGTTACAAGATTGATCAAATCTACCAAACACTTACAGAGATTTGAAAATAATAGAAAAAATATAAAGTTTTCTCTTTAAAAAAGTTTAATAATTATCTGAAAGTTATAAAGATTTTTCACATGAAAATATTTTGATGCATAAAAATATTTTTGATCTTAAAACCAAAATTACTTTGTATGTTGGATAGTCAATACATGAGAGGGAAAAAGGGATGATAAAAACTATTAACAATATTTTAAAACTCTCATGTTTATCCTGCTTGTAAAGTTTGCTCATAAGCTGCAACATTTTGTGAACATGTCCTTATTAATTTAAAACTTCTAGTAAGTTTTAAATTTATATGAAAAGTTTTAAAGATCACACTAGAGAAATCTGAAATTTTTCAGTTGAAGTACTTCTACTAATCTTAATGTGGAAATCACTTTGAACTCGAACTAGTAAAACAAACTATATTTATGTACATATAGTCCTAGAAAAAACTACAAAAAGTACTTCATTATAAAATCCAACTTTTTGTGTACAAAAGACTTGTATTTACTACAAGTCTGTAAAATTTTGTGAAGGTACACATACTGTATTAAAAGTGATGGTATGGAAACTATAAAAAGTACAAATGGTTACAAGGTCAGTAAATTTGGACAAGCCTGTGGTGAGAGAGAACTTAAAGTGCAGCACAAACCTAAGATGACACTTATTTTCAAGAACTTGACACATGAATATGAGTATTAGAAATGTTGTTTTTAATAATTATAATAAAAATATGTTTAATTCACATTTTATCATATAATAATATTTCATTTAACTCAAAGCTTCTGATATCTTTTCAAACAGTTCAAAAAGGCCCAGCATGGCTAGGTGGGTTAAGGCGTTCGACTCGTAATCTGAGGGTTGCAGGTTCGAATCCCCATCATATCAAAAATGCTCGCCATTTCAGCCATGGGGGCATTATAATGTGATGATCAATCCCAATATTTGTTGTTAAAAGAGTAGCCCAAGAGTGGTGATAACTATCTGCCTTTCCTCTAATCTTACAATGCTAAATTAGGAATGGCTAGTGCAGATAGCCCTTGTGTAGCTTTGTGGTAAATTCAAAAACAAAGAAACAAACAGTTCAAAATCTTTTACTTCAATACAAACCTGTTACATGGTTATAAGCCGACAAAATGTTTCTTTTTTTTATAAATATTCCAAAACTTTATTTAACCCCTTTTGCTATGAGCAGGGGTCAGAGGATATGTGATCATGTTTGTATAATTATATTCAGAAGTTTACTGAACTATATTTTATGAATATGTGTCAGTAACTTTGCAATTCAAAATTTATTATTATACATCAGTGAATTTCTTAATTAACAAGGAAATATTGTAACAAAATTTCTTAATATCAATTTTTGTATGTCACATGGTATGCTGAATGCTGCTTTGGTTCAAATTAGACATTTCTTATGTCCAATTACAAAATCTATAGTTTGTTATTAATTGGAAACTCGAATTACTGATATTTGAGCTTATCAATATCAGTAATTTTCAGAAATATTTTTTATATTTAGGGAACTGACCTAAATCTTCCATTTTTGGAAATACTAACCAACATACACCTACTTCACTTTATGATGTTTTTATAACCAATCACATGCTCAAAATGTTCCTAATTGGTTTTCTCAGCCTTTACAAAGTGTTTATATAGGAACAGCTTCCTTTTCATGGTAGAATCAAAGCAGATAAGTAAGTAATAATGAAGCAGAAATATCATATTCTTCATGATTCAAGTACAGCTTAGTCACTAAGCCTGATTAATTATAGTAGAATTCTGTAGTGTTGATACAGTAATTTGATTTTTTATTATATAATACATATACAAAAATGGAAGCAATAATTTTGTTTTACATCCTCCATGTCCAAAATTTGACCAGGCTTAGCAAAATATAGCAATCAAGTACAAACTTCATAACTGGAAGAGATCATCAGAACTAAAATTTAAGAATTTATTTATATATAATAACAATAAACAAACATTTATTTATTAACATTACACAGCAATGTTAAGACACTGTAAAGGCCAGAGTTATATTCTTTGACACAATAATATGAGTGCAACTGTGCTACTTCACTGAAACTTCTGTAACACAGTTGAAAGGCCAATGAGATAAAAATAATAAATACATATACATGTAAGTGCATAATGTTATGAGATTTAAGCTATTTAAAATAAATGTGTGTTTTGTTTTATAATCTTCTAGTCATTCTAAAATGAGAAAAGCATAATTTATATCTATTTCTTTATTTGTATAGTGGTCACAAGGTGGGTCAATTTGACCAAACCAATAAAAATATATAATAGACAAAACAGCAAATATAATTTTGTTTTCTAAAAACAAAGTTTAATAATTATCTGGAGAATATAGAAACTTTACATGTGAAATATGACAATTTTCTGCTACATAAAAGTTACACTGCAAGTTCCATATTCAAGATTTTTTAAAAAATGCATAAGCAATTCATGAATTAAAACCTACATTTTGTGTTAAAAAAGCCTTGTAATGATTACTGATAATGTGCAAAATTAACAAAAAGATAAAATTAAATTCTCAAAGGTTACAGTATAACTGATTTATAGTTACTTTGTGGGTACAGGCTGGGTGGAATCCACCCACCCATAGTAAAGTTTTTGAGTAATGCTTCACAAAAATAAAGTCTACTACATTTCTTTCTTTCATAACAATGTAAAACTTTTCTAAAATGATATTATATTAAATGTTATGAAAATCTAAAGGAAAATTAATGTAACAAGAAAGTAAAAGGTACATTTAGAAATTTTTTGTTAACTGAAAATAAAAAGGTTTAAAGCATCATTCAAATATATTAGATGTTTAGTTTCTTAGTTGAAGTTCTTGATTTTCAGTGGCATTTCTTGCAAAATTTTACTTTAAATATTAATTTCTCACTTGAGTTTAATTAATGAAGTAATGGTTAATACTTTGCACAAAACTGCGAAACACAAATACATTCAACAGACAACATTTACAAACATTTTATAAAGAAATTTTCTTACCTCTTCCATCCTGAATTCTAATCTTTGAACGTAGTTTAGCTTGCTGTAAATGGAACTATTTGAAAGATATTGAAAAATAAATGTTAATTGCAACCATCAGTGTAATTCTAAAAGTATTTCTATTCATAACTTGACCAAAAAGGTTCCATTGTATACTTTTATCTTGTATCTATACACAATTTACACAGATTTCAAAGGAAAATATAATTTTGGTCTGAAAAGATCATA
Organism: Tachypleus tridentatus; assembly: GCF_004210375.1. Taxonomy (NCBI): domain Eukaryota; kingdom Metazoa; phylum Arthropoda; class Merostomata; order Xiphosura; family Limulidae; genus Tachypleus; species Tachypleus tridentatus. The sequence goes on from NC_134826.1 coordinate 25,006,753, forward strand.
ATCTGAAAGTAACTTTTAATTAAAAAAAAAAAAGACCTGACCATTGTAAAATTTTAAATAAAATAATATTTTATTGCAAATTTAAGAAATGAAATACCACTGCAAAAACACTGGTGTTCAGTAATGGATACTACCTATTAAAAAAACAGCAAGATACAAATAAAATGTTTAAGCAATATAAAAAAAATCACTGAAATTCTTTATATAACCTGTTTTTGTTTATTTAAAAACCTAACTAACTCACATTAGCATTGTCTTCCATGAGATTGATACACTTCATGAATTAGTGATTTTATTAGAACTAAATTGCCTTATGAAATTTTTCATTGATGATTTTGTAATAAGATCATAAAAGTTCTTGAGTTTCACTACTATGGGTCAAGTTAGTTTTACAACAAATAAAAGCTAAAGTGAAATAAAATCAAGTGAAATTAACTTCTGATGCAGGAACTGATGTAAAACAGAAACTGAATTATTAAATAATCATTTTCAAGTAATGTGTTATATGATCATACTGATTCATTCCATCAACAGTTAAACATTATACAACAAAGTGCTTGGTATTAAATAAGGTGAGAGAATCTTCTCTTTTGGGATATACTATATTTTGCTTGGAAAGCATAACCAATATTTTTACAAATTGCACAAATATACTATTGGGAAGGTTCTGACATAGTTAACCCTTTTTAACTTCCCACTTGGTTTATAAACAAACTGAACATTCAAAACCTATTTGCCAGGATATAATAATATTCCCTGCACACAGTTCACAGATCTATTTTCAACTTATCTCAGACAAATCAGTGATCTCAGAGTGGGTGTTTCAATGGCATCATCTTTGAAATATTCCACGTATTGTTTCTGAGTACTTTGTTTCTTATTATTTATGTTTGTATTGGAAGTAAGTCATGTTAATAAGTAAGTTTCAATTGTTATTACTGTGTTAAGAAGCTATAATTATCAAACTGCTAGCACAATACCTGTAGTGTTTCAATGTTTGTATATCTTTAATAAAAGATTGGAAATGTAAGAATTAGTCATTCTTCTGAGGCTAGTTATTGTGAATGGTTTGATAACACAAAGTGCACTGAGCTCTTAATGTGTGAAATGTTTTACAATTTGATGGCAATGTTGCCTCTAACTGAGAGGTGGCATGGATAATCTGCAGTGAGGTATTAGACAGAGAGAGAGTAGCCATGGTTAGTTGTTTGAGGTTGATCACAGATGTATGGGATGATACTGTAATGTGCTATTATTTGCTTGGCTGTTACTGTTCAAAACTTGTTTTACTATTTTTTGAGGAGTTCATTAATCATTTTCTTTGTTGTCTACTGGGTTAAACTTAACTTTAGTGGTCACCTTCAACTAGGTGAAAGTTACAAACATATAGCCATGTTTTATTGATGTAAAAAAGTCACTGAAAAGATACAAATGAACTCATACTATGGCATCATGCACAGAAACCACTGTTTCAGTACTTTTTTGAAATTTTGTTGACAATAACTAAAAATATTTTCTTTTTTGTTTGTTTTTTTCTGCCTGAGAATGAAACAATGGAACATTAAGTACTCTCTCTGCAAGGCAAATGGCAAATTAATACTGTGTATACTTCTGATTTGTTCTCTGTTACACCAGAAGCATGCTGGTTTTATTATTATGTTCACCCTTGTAGCACACATCTACAGCAAAGTTTTTGAGCTGATTAGTTTTGTGATAGTAACAGCAGATGAAATATTGATAAACATCTTTAAAAGAGACTATAGTTCTTCAGTCAAGCTATTTTTTTAAATATTGTTTTTAATTTTAGCTTCTGTTTCATTAACTTATTGTTTTAAATATTTGCCATTTTCTTGTTAGTTTTCATTAAAAGATTAAAATGAGTAGAGGTACATTATTTTATAGTTAATTTTAGACTGTTCTTGAAGTGATTCAGTACAATCTGACATTTGTTGTTAGGACTCATGTACTGATATATAAGCAACATGAAGTCAGAACAACATTCCTGAAGTTATGTATATGTCTATACCAAACTACCTAAATATAAAAGGGAGAGCTTGTAATACCACTCTGTGTACAAAGCACATTGTATCAAAGAAGACCATAATATTAAATAAACGAATGCTAAACTAATAGATATGAACCACACATAAGGAAAGAAAGATAAAAGAAGCGTTTTAAATCCACCTAACTGATAACACAACCTAGATACTGTTTTTGCAAGTATTCAGATAGTTAAACTGCTAATGAGGGAAACACCAAACTGGTGGATAGCACACCAGCGTTTTCTTCAAGATGACACAGTTTAATAAAAGTTAATAAAAATGATCTTTACATATCAGGTAAATATAAAATAATATACTGTTATTTAAACCAATGTTTTGTCTTTGTGGCTTCTTCAGAGTTTATAGGGATAATTCCATTATATGCTACAAACTTTGAAAGCTGACTTAATATTGAATCCTGGCTTCTGCCATTATATATGTTTTTTCTCAGAATTTCCAAGAAGACAATAGTAGATTGGTTGTCAAAATGTTGGGTATAAACTAATTAGTAATAAATATTTTGAAAACTAAAAGAAAATAGCTGGTTAACAGTTAGACTTTGTGACCATATCAGATGATAACCATGGCAATATAGATATCTAGTGGTCAAAACCATGCCACAAGCACTTGAAGAAAAACCCCTTTAATACAGGAAAGTCTCTTATTGAATTGTTGATCCTAGTATTACTTTATTACCAATATTGATTAAATTAAGTATAAACAACTGAAAACTCAGAGTATCCTCTACATGGTTTTCTCAACCTTTGTGAAGTATTTACTTGTTTTTTTTTTAATGGTAGAATTCAAAATGTAAGGTAAGACATGATGCAGCTCAAAAAATATTCTCTTTAGCCCCAAATACAGATTTGTTATTAAACCTAGCAAATTATTGTGAAATTCTGTAGTACTAGTATAGTAATTTATGATTTTTTTGTTATTTCAAAATGTATTCATCTAAGACCTGTATAGTCAATACAATATAGCACTCAACAATTAATTTCAGCCATTCTGGCTCAGTCCTACATATTTCCTTCTATTTTATGTTTGTAAAATGTCTACTATTATGGGCATTTGTATTGTCGTGAGCATGGCTTGCGATTCTCTTTTTCCCAGTCCCAAGTGGTCTCTTTGAACTTAGTATTAGAGCCACCCAAGCAGGTTCTCACCTCCTGCTATCCAGTTGGGACCTGTCAGTTAAAGTGAGATCAGTACTGTACATCAACTGATGGTAGCGAAGTCTTGTACTTGTTACAGACCAGATGATCATCATGCTTCCTATTGATGGCACACTAATCCTACATGATGCTTGACACCTCATAATGCACTAATGATTACACAATTACTTAAACAAACAGTGTTTTCACTCTCCCTTAAACTTTGTCATTTGTAACACTTTTAGTTCAGTGTTTTTTGGTCTTTTTGTAAACAAATTATTTGCTTTTTCACACATTCAAGTTTTGTCATCTTTCTCTCCAATTTGCAATGAACAGAGGATTGTCACCTCTATCTCCATTTTGCAATAAACACAGTTCTGCTTTCTCAGCCACACTGTGCACATATTTCAATTTACCACTGCTATTTGAGGCCTCAGTCTGATTCCCGAGTTGACCCCATACAGTGACACCTGGTAATATGGCCAATCAGCTATGCATCCACTAATTGCTTAGACCCACAGCAGACTAAGTAACTGGAACTGGAGTGTATGTAAAGCTGAAAATTTTTTTTGTACATCCTCCACTTGTGTACTTGGATAAGCAACTGGTACAAAATTCATAACTAGAAGATATAATTGTTTTATATACTTCTTTATTTACTGTTCTATGTGTACTTGGATAAGCAACTGGTACAAAGTTCATAACTAGAAGATATAATTGTTTTATATACTTCTTTATTTACTGTTCTATGTGTACTTGGATAAGCAACTGGTACAAAGTTCATAACTAGAAGATATAATTGTTTTATATACTTCTTTATTTACTGTTCTATGTGTACTTGGATAAGCAACTGGTACAAAGTTCATAACTAGAAGATATAATTGTTTTATATACTTCTTTATTTACTGTTCTATGTTTTAATAATAAAAGAAATTTAAGAACTTATTTGAAAATTGTAATAATGTATACATATATGTAACATATTATAACTGAAATGCAACTGATATAAAATACTGGTCCATTAGAACACAGCCATAACATTATTAGATATGGTAACGAGACACATGCTGCATTATTGCAACTTCTGTAATGTTAGTCAGTCACAGCTAAAAGACCAATATAATAAAAATAATAAATATGTGTACGAGGTCTGTTCAAAAAATACACGGACTGTTTGAACTGCGCAGCTCCAGTTGGTTCCAGGGGAATCCGCTTGGTGTCGCTAGGTTTGCACAGATCAGCTGATTACGACGCCATTTCCCGATTTCAGATATCTTCATTTGTGTATTAGCTACGTGGTTTTAAGTGAAGTGCGATATTTTCGTTTGGCGGATTTCAGAATGAATGACCTGAAGGAGCAACGACTTGCTGTGAAATTTTGTGTTAAACTTGGAAAATCTGCGACTGAAACTTTTGCTATGCTTAACACAGCTTACAGTGATGTTGCTATGAAGCGTATGGCATGTTTCAAGTGGAATGAACGTTTTAAGGATGGTTGACAGTCCATTGAAGATGATGAGCGTCCTGGACGTCCTTCCACGTCAACTGACGACCCACACGTCGACAAAATCAACACCCTGATGCGGGCAAATCGGCGTCTGACTGTCAGGGAGTTTGCTGAAGAGTGTGGGATATCAGTTGGATCTTGTTACGAGATTTTGACCGAATAATTGAAGATGCACCGCGTTGCTGCGAAATTCAGCCCTCAGAACTCGTGAGTTTTTGGCCAAACACTCAATCACTGTTCTTCCCCAACCCTCCTACTCACCTGACCTTGCTCCTTGCGATTTTTTCTTGTTCCCCAAACTCAAAAGACCCTTGAAAGAAAAAAGATTTGAGACGATTCCTGAGATTAAGGCAAATGTGACGAAGGAGCTGGAGGACTTTACAAAAGAAACGTACCAGGACTGTTTCAACAAGTGGCAACACCGTTGGGATAAGTGTGTGTGTTGGGGAGGAGAGTACTTTGAAGGGGTCCCAGACCTGTAACTTCTAAATAAAGTACATTTTGTTTTATGACGTCAGTCCACGTATTTTTTGAACAGTCCTCGTAGATGTATAATGTTGGTCAAATTGATGAAACCTACAGAGACGAAATAGTGAAAATAACAAAATAACATGCTTTTATAAAACATTTATCAATTTGAAAGTTAAAACTATTTTGTATGTAAAATTTAAAAACATTGTGATGCATGAAAGTATTTTTAGTCTTAAAATGAAAATTGCTCTGCATGTTGGATAGTCAACATTTGAAAAGAAAAAGATGCATGAAGAAGACATTACATAATCTTAAAACTTAATATAAAAAAGTATTTTATTTTGCAAACAAAAGCCCTATAACATTTAATGATAATATGCCAATTTTTGTGATGAGACATTTAATGTATTAAAAGTTATAAAATAAAAACTAAAACAAGTACAAAATGGTTACAAGGTCAGTTCCTGGAAAGAGTGAAATGAGATTTCATATAAATGCACAGTAAACTAACCTCTTAAACAAGATGCTAGGCCAAATTATATTCTGCCTTATCACTTAAAATCTTTCCTAGGAGCCCCTTAAACACAGCTGTAGGTTATTAGTCAAGATGTAAGATTTACTAAGAAGTAATTAATATTTACTAATAAAAATAAATAAATTATTTAATAATTTTATAATTACATAAACTACAAACCACAACAATAATGACTTGTTTTCAACAGTCTCACTTCAAACAAATCTCTCTTTCATCATTTATGAAAGATGGAATTACAATTTTAAACTTACCTTTCCTTTACACAGTTTTCAAAATGAGTAACAAAAAGTGATGAAGACATTAGAAAAATATCTATGTCGAGCTGTCATTTGAGAAAAATGTAAATGAAACTTTATGTTCTTCTCATCCTAATATAAATTTTTCAGACTCATAAGTGTTGTAGGTTTTTCAGTTTTATTTTAATACACGTGTATTAATCTACAGTAAGCTAGCCACTAAAGCCTATGATAAATAAATTCCAATAAAGACATTCTTCAAAATAAGATAAAGAGATCGTTAAAAGCTTAATAACAACTTACTATATCTTCTTGTTTTTCCCATTCTTTAAACTGAGCAGCTTCTTTCTCTCTTTGAAGTTTCGTCTGAAAGTAAACAAAATATTTAGGAAATTACAAAACAGTAGAGCATTTTTCTATTTCAAAACTATTTAATATTGTAAGTTTTTATCATAAATGAATTATTAAAGTACAGACATTATAGCATTACTTCCATCTTTAATATTTAACTACACAGCAATTATTGTGGAGGTGCTGTCTAATAGATTTGGACCTGAAAACCAACAAAAATTTTAGAAAATAAAAAATCAGAAAATTTTAGAATATATCACAAACTACTATAATAAAAAAATTAGTTGTTTTTTTTCTTGATATTTTGGTGCAAAGCCAAGATATCTGCCCAAAATTGGTTATATTGTATTTTCATAGAATAGCATAAATTATTAAGAAGTAAAAAGATGTTATTTCTATAATTATTTACACATGAAACAGTGTTCAAAAAACCCACACCTATAGAAAACATGATCAATCCAAACAACATCACTACTGTCTCTGGCACAGATTCCAAAGGAATATCACAAAAGCAATATCTGAGAAACTGTAATTCAAACATCATACTTCCCACATAATAAGTAGGTTGCTCCTTTACAGAAAATAATGTGTTACAAAACTGTGGCTAATGTGACAACCTGTTAAAATAACCTCTACTCTGATAGCCTCTGTGTAATACATTGCAAGAGAGATTGCATACATCTCAACAATGTATTTGCACATGGTATTCTGTAGGTCAAACAGAGGATTAGAGAGAGAAAAGTTGAAACTGAGAGCAATATTCCACAGACCAACTCCTTCCACCAACATCCTTAACTTGCAGAGTAGACTGCTCTTACCTAAGCATCTCTGTACAACAAGAGATATATATATATATGCTCAACAAGACCCTTGTAACTGATAAGTTATCCTAGAGAAAAGCTGAGAAAACGTAGTATGATGGCACAACTAATTGAGACAAGGACATCAATAGCCTTCATAGATACAAGTGCTAAATTCATGAAGCAAGCACACCAGTTAATCAGCAATGTCACTTAGCCATAGAACCTGCTCTCTTCAAGCAGTAAAAACTGCTGAGCAACCACGAAGAGTTACACATAAGATGACATGAACCATTAATTGCCTGAATTATACCCAAGCCACCACAAAAACCTCAACAACACAACTTGATCAACATGGCTAACCCCTGACTGGCTGCTGAAGAGATCCATACAAAGATACCAATCCTCAACTGCTCCTTCCATTTTAATCAAACCAACAACCTCTCCAGGATTAAAAAAACAAGTCCTCCACCAGATGATTAAGATGTCACAGAGAAGCTGCAACCAAATTTGTCCTGCATATCAGTCACAACTGGACATGATCGAGAAGATAAGGGCTGGAACCAGTGTATTTAACACTGAGCAGACCACTGTGACACTTAAAGATTTCACTGTTTTTGCTACTGCAAAATACAAAGATTAAAGACTCCATATCTTGGAATGTTAAAATCCACTGAAAATGCACACATGCATATCTTAAGCACGTCCTTATAAGACAACAGAGTCATGTGACAGAGATCTTACTACACAATAAATTTCTTGTGATCAAATAGTTTTTTCAAGTACAAAATGCAAATGTTTTATTTATTTCAGCCATTAAGAATGAGATTTCCAACAACTAAAAATACTTCATGCAAAAGAGGAGGATATGACCATTTTTATCATCAAGCAGAAAGTATTGCAAAATAAGAGATTCCAGCACAAATTTGTACATCAAGTCAAAATGGCAATGTTATTGTACTTCAGTTTTAATAAACACAAGTAAAAGTTATGAAAATATTATTGGATTAAACAATCACAATTCTGAATCCATGGTGGACCAGGAGATCCCCAAGAGAAAGTTTGAAAGTCTGATTAATTTACAGGTAATTTGCATTTTATAAACAAGTCCATTTGTTGCAATGTCATCTTTCTGTCTCGCGATACGAACTTATAAGAGTTATTCTTTTTATTTATAATCTGTAGATAAGTGACGGTAATTGAAAAATAGTGAATACTTATAGTTACCGTAGTATATTTCCTTTACTGATCCACTTAGAATATATTACTATTTAAAATGTATTTTTAAAAGCATCTAATATTATTTTCATTTTTACTTACAAATCAAGACATTTTATTTACATTTTACAAGCAACCATGAGCAATTATAAGCAATTTTGAGAGCAAATTTTACTATAAATTTAGAATTTTCACTATCATTTTACTTTCAGACTGAAAATGGATGGAAAGTCTGAAAACAAGAGCACTGAAGTATTCTGGTTCATTTTAAAACACAGAAGGTACAATGATGTTTTAAGTAAAGAGCAAATACAAAAATTTACTGAATGTAGTCCAGAAACTGGTTTTATGGTTGATGAGAATATAAATGTTTCAATTTACAAAAACATTACAATTTATGTGAAATTTGTGGATGAAGGCCAGTCTGGGATTCTATTAAGTTGGAAAAATGTATAAAATCTTTCATTTATTATTACCTTTAATAAAGAACGTATTTCATTTACAAAATTAAAATGTTTTGCATCTGATGCAAGTAATTGAATTAACATGAAAGTTGGAAGATTAAACGGTATTAGAAAATCACTGAAGATTACTAACCCTATAACAACGTGTCATGGGTCAAAGAACATCTCGTATCTCATTTGTTGACTCTCATTTAGAAATTTTATTGAACTACCATTTTATGGATGTATGTTGAGTACATGTTAAGTAATTATACATTTCCAGTTGAGCAGTCTACAACATTTCATCTTACATGTCAATCTCAAATTTTAAAATAGTTTAACAATTGCATGTACTTACTGTATTAAAATTTTGAAAATTTACTGTATTACCTTTTCTCTTCTTGCCAGACTGGAAACTGAAGTGACTCTATAAACTATCAAGAATAGGACAATAATACACCCAGTTTTAAAATAATGAAAAAACACTAAAAGCTAAGCTTTGCACTGCATTTGATCTGTCATTTGATGCTCTGAGTTTAAGATGTTAAGGTAACTCCTCTCACTTATTACAACTCTTGAGGGCTTCAAAGAACTCTCCTGGCAGTCTTTGCACTCTACAGTCCATTGTGTAGCAGTCTTCATGTTTTGACCAACAAGTCCCCAGATATTAACTTTTTTATTAACTTTGGAGAGCTGGCAAGTCCCTCTAAGTTCTGTTTTGAATGAAAATTTGGTATGAATTTTGTGCAAAATTACAGGAGGGCTATCTGTGCTAGCCATCCCAAATTTAACAGTGACAGACTAGAGGGAAGGAAACTAGTCATCACCACCCACCACAACTTGAGCAACTATTTTACCAATGAATAGTGAGATTGTCACCTTACAATATCCCCATGGCTGAAAGAGTGAGTATACTTTGTGGGATGGAGATTCAAACTACCACCTGGCCATGCAAGGCTTCTTGAATTAAGAAAAGAAACATTTTAGAAAGACATGTTTCTGATAAAGAATGGAGAATCAGAATCAAAGGACTGGTACTGAAGATAGTGACTGCACAACTGCAGAATCATCAGTGCAGAGTTGCCTTGTTTTTACAGTTGTTTTCGTTTTTCAAAATCTATAAGGAAAAGATCCACTTGCCACAAATCCTAAAAGAGAATATGCTGAACTGTCTAAAGCTCAACACACTGAGAGCCATGCAAAAACACCAAACATCAATACCAGTAATAATTTATACCTCAGGGGCACTTGTTTGTAGAAATGCAAAACCAAAATGGTGTGTCTCAACTGCAAAAATCCTCTTCTGCCCTTCATGGGTCACCATGTATGAAAAGCATACACGAAAGTGTTTGGATCTAACAGTAAGCTGCAATAGCATAACTTTTCTTTTAAATCACATACAGGAATTCACAATGGAGAAATGAAGAGAAGACATGCAGAAATGTTTCACAACATTCTAAGATTCATTTCTGCATCTCTAAAAATATCTACAATTTATATTTACAAAACATAATGCAATTGTATTAGGAATGGTTATAATCTAATTGAAATGGAACTTCATTTCTCTGTTATTGTGTAAAGCTAAAACTAATAATTCTCTACAACTTAAAATTTCAAACATTTACACAATAAAAAATACTTACCAAAACATTTTGAGATTCAATAAGCATAGCAATAAAAAACCTATTTGTTAACCATCAAACATAATAACTAGGCTAATATAACTTATATGTACATATAAATATTGAAAACAAAACCTTCAAAAGCAGTTAAAATAAACAGATACAAGAATTTCACAACAATATGGTTCAGAATGTAATACACCCATCACCATTTCATCTTCTCTGGTTTCACGTTCACGTTCCCTTTCAAGTCTCCTCTGTTTCACTTTTTCAAGCTCTCTCTATTAAAATTTTTTAAACGTGAATTAGAAACAGGCACACGTATATATCATATTTTTTATACAAACCAAAGAATTTAAAGCTTGAAACACATAAATATAATTAAATATATTCCACACTTAATTTTAAAATATGGATAATTTTTTTTATTAAAGTTGTAGTTTTTGTTATAATTTGACAAGCAAGGTTATTTAATTTGTTTAATTTAATCTTTAAGTTTATTGAAAGATCACACTCTTGGATATTATGATTAAAAAAAATCTGGTATAGTTGGTATCAAGAACTAGAAAATCAATATAAACCATGAAAGCTTAAATGTAAAGCTCAATGATTCCATCCTGAACAATTCACATGTAATGATTTGAATTTTTTATGGAAACTCAAATCTGACATACCACAAGTAAAACCATCTTTACATATGCTTTATTTGTGACTTTTAACACTTAAATTCATGATCACAAGTTTTACCTTGCTTTCATCAAGCTTTATTTTGTTTCTAAATTCAATCTCTTCAGGAGTAAGCTTTACTAAGCCTTCTTTTTCCAACTTTTTATTCCACACAAAGGTCTTAAGAAGTGTAGCATCACCAAATGGATTATCTGTGTTTGTATAGCCCTGTGAAAGACACAATAATTATTTCACTTTGGAAATATTTCAATAAAGTTTAAAAACATCAAAATGCATCATAAATTAACAGGACAACATGAATTGTGTTTTAAATGATCGCAAAAACAAAAACTGTACCTATCATGCATTTCTTTCATGTTTATAATTGTCATTTAAAATTTTCCTTTTGTAATCTTTAAAATGTTAATATGCAATATTTATATAGCTTTCATAAAAATTTCAAACTATGCTATTATGAAAAATTATAACTTTTCTCTAATTTAACAGTGCAGTTTCTTTTCCCTTTAAACTATAATGAGATTTATTTTGATATACTAAATTATACTCAAAATGTGTTAACACTGAAATATATTTGCCAATTTTTAATACATTACAATATGGTATAGACAATTTTTTTGGTAGTTAATGGAAAGAATGGTAGGACAAGTCATCTTCAGCAAAAGAATTTTCATATTTCTAATAGTGTAGTTGGCCTTTGGAATCAGTTACCTTCAGATATGGTGTACGTAATAAACTTCAGAAAGATTAACTTTGTCTATACAGACTGAGTCCCTTTGACTGACCTTGTAATAACCAGGTAACCATAAAAAGTATTTTTATAAATGTCAGTTTTTTTAATTAAGAGTTTTTAACTAAAGGCTTCACGAATATACAGAATTAGAGTGTGTCTCACACTGTAATCAGTCTGAGTGAAGATTTTTATGTGAAGATTTAATATACTGTTACTCATCTGCAGTTTACAGATTTAGTTCATATAGCTTATAAAACCTCTTAAATGAATATTAAAAAAAATTTCCTGTGAAAATTTATATTTTATCTGTTGTTTTCTCTACCATAACACAATATAATCATGATTGATTTGACTGATACTGTTACCATCATTAACAGAGAAAAAAATTTAAATTACCATATTTTTCTTTTTAGAATGACTGCAGATTGCAACAGAAAATAATAATTACTTAATCTACATAGCTCAAGTCACACAAAATTTATATCTATTTGTATCTAATATTACTATTTTATTGCTCTTTGAACCATGTCTAGCTAATAATCCTGTGACACAATTTGTAAATCACAATGAAAATGCACAACTCAAGTTACAGTATTTCATGATGTAAGTCACACGCTACTTGTAAGTATATCTCACGGAGCAATTTGTTATTAATTGTTTTTATTATCTAACATATTCTAACCTAACAAGTTTCTAATTTTTATATTTTAGTTATTTTTTAATAAATAAATATATACATAGAAAATAAGAAATTCAGTATTTACTTCTTGCTTTTCTGCTATGAGCTTTTTTATGTAATGATGGCACTAGTACATCAGATAATTTTTATCCATTTCAAATGTACTCTTATAAATACTAAATAACAATATTCATAAAGTAAACAGTGTCCTAAAACTATTACAATTTAACTGGTTTTCTAACTAAGGCATAAGTGCCTTAAAATAACTCTTTTTCAATTTTAACTAAGCAATAATAAATGTCTATCTATAGGAGAAATAATCAAAATATTTACTCAAAACAAGGTAGCATTGTATATCATCCACAGAATGCTTTGTCTTTATATTGGTTATAAGTGATGTAACAGCAAACATCAGAGAGAATTATTGGCAATTTGTAAAATAATGTGATACAAAGGTGTGGCAAGAGGATTTGATCTTGTGATTCATACCGATGTAAACTAAGAAGGACAAAAGCTATAAAAATATGATTAAGTCTTAGTAATTTTTATACTATAATAAGTAATTTTAGATAAATACAGAATATAAAAAAAAGATGACAAAAGAAGAAAAATAACAAACAGGACCATTCAAACCAAATAAACATTTTGGTAGTTAGATAAGGGGTGACTGGGAACCCAATTAAATATTTTCTTTTGAAATTTAGAAATAAAAACTTGTATAACATCATCCAGCCTGTCACATTTACTAAAATAAATGAAAATTTAAAAGGCAAAAATCAGTCCTTATTTAAGAGTTACATTTAACATATAATTCAACTACTATATCAGCCAAAAGGTTGTTTATTGTGCTTAAACTTTATATTAGCTAATGAACTTTAATTACTAAAAATAATTACAGTTGTCCATGGTTAAAATGCAATCACTTATACTGCATATCTTTTCCCCACCTACATTCTACACTGGACTCTCCCAGTGAGGAAACTTACACTAGTTCAGTCTTTAATGCCATCTTAGTGTCATGAGTACTGTGTGAGGTTTACAGATGTAGAATTGTTCCATATTATTATATTAGATTTTGTTTAAGAATAATGACAAATGTAAGTAAATTCATACACCATTAAGGGAAAACTAACAATTAAGAAGAAGTAAAAAATCAGGTTTCAAAATCACAAATTAAAAGGGAAGTGGGTACCCTAAATGGTACAACCTACAGATGGATAGTAGAAGGAAGGTTCCTTTCATTCTAAGACAAGTTGGATAAAACTCTAGAACACTTTAAAGAAATTGTTCAACTGAATAAGTTGCTTAAAGCAATTAAAAATTATAAATTGTTGTTTGTATACATTACACAGCATAAAACAACTATTTCCTCGGTTATACCATAGACAGGGGTTCCCAACCTGTGGGTCGCGAAGCCTTGGCAGGGGTGTCGCAAAGCCTTGGCAGGGAAGTCGCGAAGCCTTGGCAGGGGAGTCACATAGCATTGTTAGAAGTAGCTTGGGATAACATTAATTTTATTCCATCAATTACATTTTCAAGTCGCGAGTGCCAAAAGGTTGGGAACTCCTGCCATAGGAGGTCTTTTAACATGGGTCATCATGCCTCTCCCAAAATCCACATTACAACTGAGTAACTGCAATTAAATTATGAAGAACACAATCCAACTTTAATATTAGTGTGAAGTGATAATGTAGTTCATATTTCACTTTGTATCTTTTATTCATAAATCTTGAGCAGACACAAAAGAATTACTACTGCTAATGTTTCAAAAGTACAGTTACCTACACTTAACAAACATTTAGGCTTTTTGGTATTTCTATTCTAAGGCTAGACAGTCATTTACATTTTCCAAAATATCCATGATTTCAAATGTTTTAAATCTCTATTTCAAACTATATATGTCAACTTGAGATGCAGGTGACAGTGAAACAATTTTTAAGTTATTACTTTCATATAACAACAAATAGCTTGTTTGTTTTGTTTTTTTTAATTTCGCACAAAGCTACTCGAGGGCTATCTGTGCTAGCCTTCCCTAATTTAGCAGTGTAAGACTAGTAGGAAGACAACTAGTCATCACTACCCACCGCCAACTCTTGGGCTACTCTTTCACCAACAAATAGTGGGATTGACCATCACATTATAATGCCCCCACGGCTGGGAGGGTGAGCATGTTTGGCGTGAAGGGGATGCAAACCCGCGACCTTCAGATTATGAGTCGCAAGCCTTAACACGCTTGGCCATGCCGGGTGAACAACAAATAGTATTGTCAATACATTATTTTCACTGTGCCAGGAATCTTATGCAACAGATACTTTTATAAATCAAAGTTTAAATTCATATACTTCTTAAGTGTTTCATTAAGAAATGTTCAAAATTAATTAAAGACAACATTTACAACAAACGTACCATATATTCTTCATCCCAGCCCATTTGTTCTTTTCTTTTTCTTTCTTTAGCTTCCTGAAAATATTAGGAATGTCTCATTAGAAAATAAAAAGATTACTTAGTAAAATAAAAAATACATATATAAATACTACTACTTCAAACAGTTGGTTGGCATTTTATGGCATAAAGCAACTAGGCTATCTGCACCAAACAAATGGTAAAATTAAAATAATGGTGAAATTATTATAAATCCTAAAAGTAAATAAACAGTGATCCAATATCAGATAAAAACGTAAATAAAGTTAAAAAGGCTAATGGTCATTAAAAAGTTAAGATGTTTGTAAGGTGGACAGTATCACCATTGCTATGCATCCTGCCCCGGATCAAGTGGGCAGGTCTTTCTTATTGGAAGAAGATCCAGCGACTGAGGGCATGAATAAATGATTGTTTTATCTTAGGACTGGAGAACAAGATGAACCCAAAGAAATGCCCTAACCCAGAACTAAAAGAAGTGGATCTGGGGATCTGCTTGAAGGAATGGTAGGGACAGAGATGGGTGTTGACACTGAATCATCAACTTTCTTAACCATGGAGGGCAAAAGACTTCAAATGGTTTGAAAATGACTCTGTCAGAGACATGGAGAAATCTGTCTGCACTTCCACTGTAGCAGAATGAAGTGCAGCAGCATATGTCCGAGATGGAGTGGGGACAATAACTTCCATGCCTCTGGGTAGGAGAATTGTTCACAGTTTTTATGCATTGTACCTCTTTCTCCTCCACCCACTTCGATGCAATGAAGTTTTGAAAGGCATTTTCAATTGACTTTGGTTTCCAAACATTTTTTCCTTTAAAAAAAAAAAAAGTCCAAAATGTTTAAAAAAATGATCATCTGTAGGGGGAAAGATGTAGTGAATATGATGGATGAGGTAAAGTTTCATACTGAAGTTTGTTTGGTTTTTGGACAGTAGTGCATGAGGCATGAGGTTGAGCATTGTCATGAAGTAATATGGATCCACTGTGACTGATTATTCTTGGATGTTTTTATGATACATAATTTCAAGTTCACAACATTATTTCTCTGCTGTGATTGTCTCTCCTGGGTTTAAGAATGAATAATGGATCCAACCTGCTGATGACCACCAAACACTGACAATAAGCTTCTTAGGGTTAAAAGCTGGTTTTAATGTATGCATTAGTGCTTCTTCATAGTTAGACCACTGTCTGGATCATTCTAGATTGTTGCAAAGAACCCATTTTTCATTCAACTTGTCTTATTTAATGGTTTTCAGTCAATTTACAAGGTACCCATTTATTTAGCTTTTTTACCTTACCAATTGCTTCAAGATGTCGGGAAACTGTCAAATAATGAACATTAAGTTTATTGGCAAGTTTTCTCACAGTTTGGCAAATACCTGATTCAAATCAGTCCTTCAATTCGTTCTCATTAATGGCTGTCTGATGGTGGCCCTGAGGCTCATTTTCAAGGCTTGTGACACCAGAAAGAAATCTACAAACCAATGCTCTGCTATGCACTCATCAACTATACCATCACTAAATGCATAATTGATGAGCTGCTTGTCCCCCAACTGTAACCAAGCTTGGACTCACAAGAGAAAATTATATGAATATTGATTTTATCAATGGTAGCAAAAAACAATAGAAAGATGATTTAGTTTCTGTAATAAGAAAAATAATCTGAGCTTGAAATAAATCAGACAATATAGTATATTATTCAGATAAATTTATGATTATGCTTCTCTTCAGTCACTAGAAATAGTTTCCAATTTGCACACGAAAATTTGACATTTCACATGCAACAGCCTGATATATATATATTTCAATTCAAAATACTTGTTTTAAAATATATTTTTGTCATAATATCATAAAACTAATTACTCAAAAGTGTAAGTATTAACGAGACATATACCTTTTTTGCAAGACGTCGTAACCTCTTCTGTTCTGGTGTTTCTAAAGCTTTCATATGTTCTTTTTCATACCTATAGTAAAGTGTAAAGTTTATATTTAATTAGCTGTAAAAGAAAAACATTTCTGTAAAAAACAACAACCCTCCTCACCGTTGATGCACAATACGTTATTGAGCACAAGTACATTACTATAAATAATATTCTTAGATTACCTTTTCAACCCTCAGTTATTAAACAAACTAACTTTACCGATGGTTATTCACAGTTACTAACAAAGATGCTGTAGGTTCTGCACTGCCCTTAAACCAACTACAAACATCCAAGTTAAATCTGAAGGCAATAACTTGGAACTATTGATCACATCACAAATTTCATTGCAACAAAATTCTTTCATAAACAGTGAAATCAACCTCAGCCCTCGTTGGCTTCCTCCCATTTTGGCATTGTAAACAGATGATTATGTTGAGAGATATTATTAAAAGACAATTCAAGTTTTACAGTCCAGAATTGGATGATGTAACTGATCTTCCTAAGGACCTTGTAAGTACTACTTTATAATCTGTTTTATCAGATAATCAGTTGTAATTTAATTGTCTGAACTATTTTTTGTATTAAAGACTGACTTATGTATAACAATAAATTAAAAATATCTTAAAACCAAAGAAACCCAGCACTAAGTTCTTGTTTGTGGCCTTTTGCTTTCAGAAGCTGTGACTTCAGTAAGGTTATGTTTTTCTCATTAATTTGATTGTCCAAACAATAATTTCAAATGGGAATTTTGGAACACAAAAATGCAACAGTCACTAAAAGAGAATGCCACATAACTACTATAATTCATTTGACTTTCTAAACAAATTTTAAACAGGTTAGAAAAATTCCTTAAACACTCATAATACAAACTAGGCCTCATGCACAGCTAAAAAATTCCATGGATTATGGGTCTAGACACAAAAGTCAAAAGAACGAGTAATAAGATATATATATAGAGGAGAACATGCTCTTTCAATTGATTATAAACATATCCATGAGAAGATGAGTGAACCATAATTTTTTGTAGCCAAGCTTTTATCCAGCAAATACTTCTTTTAGCCTTAATAGTATAAAGAGACTCATGTAAAGTTTGCAGAGATTAAAATGATGGAGGTGGGGGTAAGAAGACTGCCTAGTACCCCTTTCAGGTCCAGGGAATAATCCTGATAAGGGAGTCTGGGGAAATAAAATCTTCACCCAAAAATAGCTTTCAGAAATCTTGAAGGGTTAAGAAACCACTTTTGAAAACAATTTACTTTGTTTTGAAATATCTGGTATTAGAGAATAAACTTTACCAAACTAAACATAGTAATGCATATGATTATGAATTAAGGTTTTGAAAAAAAAAAAAAAAAACCAAAAAAAGTTCCCAATATAAAAACAATGATCAATTAATATTGTCTAAAATTTTGAAAAAAGCTACAGGAAGTTTGTATAATCATATAAATGTTTAAAATAATTAACAGAGCTGTACTGTTAAACACTAAAATATTGCAAACTGCCTCATTTGATACTGTTGACTAGCATTCATTCTAAACGTATTCGTTTAAGCCTCACTGTCACAAAATATTAAAAATTTTTACATCTATAAATAAACAACAATAGACAGAAAATTTTAAACTTAAGAAGTCTTTCAGATGTGTATCTAATATACATGCACATGATGCTTATATGTTCTTGTTTTGAAAGACTGGGGTGACTGGAAGAGGCCTTTCTAGTAGGTTTGATAAAAGTATTGACATCTCAGCAAACTAGAGGAGATAAGAAATTTAAATTTTATATTTTGACTTGAAATTATTCATAGATTGTGTTTCTAATTGTTTAGACTCTCCAAAATGTGTATTACTGAAGATAAAAATATAATAAAGGGTAAAAATGTGAAACAGAGAAATGAAGACTGAGAATTTTTTTATACTTTCTTTCAAAATTAAGAAATTATATTCTGGATAATATAAGAATTAACTGTTTTTAGCTGCCAAGTTTATTGATGTACATTAATAATTTAATTGTTTGAATAAGTTGAATTTGACTGTAACAACTCACAACATAGGCACTTCGACTCAGCACACTGAGAAAATTAAAAACTCACATATTTTGGTTCACAAAACTACTTGTATATTATAACACCTACTACAGTGATTTCTTTTATATAAAATGAAAAAAATATTTCAAACTACCCTAGTAAGATTTTTTTTGTATCAAAGTAATTTTATATTAATAACAAGACGAAACTGTAGTAAACGTAAAGTAATGTAATATTTTTCATCCTAAATATTAATTTCAATAACCAGTTATTACCACAATATTTTTATAAGTATAATGCTAATTCTGCTATTACAAGTGCACTGTTCCTGATGTTCTTGCACATGCTTTTAAATATATTTCACATTCTATGTGTGTGTAAAATGAACTATGCTGTATTAATCCAAAGAGGTCAAGAGTTAGTCCTTATCTTAGAGCTGCAGATTTTTCAAATGCCTGCAAACATTTAGTACTTAAGCATAAAAAAGAAAAATCACGATTCTATTTCAAATGATATAAAAAATACATATATGTACAAGGCATAAAAAAAAAATGAGCAAACAACAAACAAACACCTGCTATAAAATTTCTAAGCAACAATCATTTGAAAACATTCTTATTATCATGCTTTATTTCAATAATACTGAAAATTTCATGTAATTTCAAAGCTGTTTTTGTCATTTAAAAATGATGCAGTCCTTAAGAGACCCACGAATGAAATGCTATAGAAATATAATTCTCCATCCTCATTGTATCAACTTACTATAACATTCTTTGAAAAGCTTGTTTTGAAATAGTTTCACCCGTAAGGTTGGTTTTTTGTGTCTTACTACACTTATGAAGATTACTTTTGTTTTATTAGAACTTGGTAAATAAATATTACGGAAATTTAATAATAATTACTTGAAATAATAAAGAAAATTTTATTTCAAATAAGTACTTTTCCAATGTAACATATTTAAAGTTTTTAAATAAAAATGTCTTTTATTAATACCATTAAAAATGAAAGAATAAAGTATTTTATTTTATAATATTCTAACATGTAGGAAGTTTAAAGTTTCCTAAAATCAGTATTTTAAAACACAATGTATATGAAGATAAGAATGCTATGCTTTTCAATATTTTAGTGGTGAACAGTATTCAAAAATCAATTGTTTTCCAGAAACAATTTCATGCTTTTGATGTTATATATATATGTATATATAAAGCAGACATTTTCCTACACCTTTTTATATGTGACATACTACAAATGATAAAACTATCAACTTACTTCCGTTGTTCTTTCAACTTCAGACGTTGTTGCTCCAACTTTTTCACTTGGTCTAGTCCTTCGTCTTCAGAAGAACTTGAACTTGAACTGCAGATGAAAATAAGAATATGTTGCTTCAATTTACACAATTTTAACGTCATATATTAACAAAGTTCTTAAAATGTACATTCCAGCAATAAAATGGGTTTTAAAAATAACAGAAACATGTTTTCTTGAAAGAAGGTTTAAAGAGAGGGCAGTATACTTAAAGGCATTGCTAGTGTACTTAATCTATCTAGAGAATTTCAGATGAAGTTTTGAGATATTAGCCCAGATTTTCATCAAGTGAAATTGTTCAGGATGTTCAAACTTTTTCAGGTAATATCATGTAATTTAAACTTGACAAGTTGAAAAAAAAAGTTGAGTGAAGTACAATTAAAAGTGACAAGTTCATAGCTGTAGGAGAGAGTCCCAGTCATTAAGTATTATTATAGTTGACTTGAATTTCAAGCTGTGTGAACAAAACGTTTATGGTAGTATAACAGAAAAGAGGTTAAAAGAAGACTTTTGCTAATTTAAATCTTTTTCTGGCTCAGTTGATTTGACTGACTTTGTGGATTAATATGTTGTGTTTGTATATCTTCAGGAAATTTTACAAGCTTCCAGTAAACATTACAACTCTTTTGTTGACAAAAAGATTAAAATTTTTAATGAAGTGTTTTTACAATAACTTTTTTCATGAATATATAGAGTCAAAGTATTGACTACTCAGATGCACAGTGATTTTCGTGTTAAGATTAAAAATACTTTTGAAATGGCAAAGGGCCTGTTGCAAACACTAAATACATGTGTACTCTTTGGAAGGTGCCTGAAGAGAGCCCCATGAAGTGTGAAAGCCCAATATATAGTGTCACACCTGTGGGTGATAGTATCTCACCAATATCGCATATACTCTTCAATCATCGTAATGATATGCATCACTAATTTGAGCAGCATATATGGTGGGTCAATCAATTCCAGTCCAAAACCAAGTAATGTCAAGAATTTTTCATCTGGTCTGTAGTAACAGTATCATCCTTACCAATCACACATGAGGACCACTGTTGGATTACAGTGTAAAATGAGCTCTTTATAATGATTATATACATGCATATGTAATATCTACACTCAGGCTGCAAAGCTAAAACATATCTATTGAAGATGGGCATGGCATCACTCAGAGGATCACCAAATTTATTATTTGTTTCAACTACATACATCAAGAGAACTTTGAAATTTTTGTGTCAATATGTTCAATAAATGTCTTACTGTCTAGACATACATCTATACAACTGGTATTATAATACTGAAGATAGAAAATGCTAAAGTTAAGAATTTTCCTAACTCATGGAACATGTGGTAATACATCTGACATTTTAAGTAGTAAAGGTAAGAGATAAAGAAATAAGAACTTACCCATTCAGAAATTTAGTGGGTTACAGAGGATGGTGATAAGCAATAGCCCAATGAGGGAGAGATGGCCACATGATGCAAGTAATATACAATGAACATGGAAGGTGTAGTCCACATATTAGCCTACATGATTTCTTCTAATGGACAACAAAGTGAGCAGCCAAGGAAAGGGGAAGATGACAGGTTTGGTGAGAGGATACTTGGAAGACATGAGGAGTATATTCAGCTAATTATGCACAAGTCAGATGAATAAGTTAACAAAGCCAAGTGAGAAATTCTGGATAGAGGATGTGTTCCTGAGGATATAAAGACAGGAACGTAAGCCATTAAAACAAGTAAGAGCTCACATGAAACAAGGAAACCAATCAAGATGATATTATGAATATAGATGCACAAATGTGAACATGCTGTCTCCTTCATGCACCACTGATGTTTTAGGGGAAAAAATATTATTGAGATAAAAGAAAACACATGAATGAAGATAAAATAATATAGGAAATATCAATAGCAAAAACCTTTGACCAACAACATACTCACGTAAAGAGAAGTAAAAATATAAGTCTTGAACATAAAGCAAGATGTTCAAAGGGGAAAAGGGTAAAGCCATAAAGGACAAAATTGAAATTCCAACCTGGTAGACCAACTAGATGAGGACAAAGAAGTTGGTGAAAGGAAGGAAACAGGTGTTACAGAATGAGAAAAAAAGATACAGTAGAAGTGGGAAAGTTATAATTTACTTACACTGAAAATGTATTTCTGATAGGTATGCACCTAGTCTCACAATATTAGTTATTCTCATACTGTGCTGCCCTTTATATAAACTTTTTTCTTTGCACACAACACAAGCCTCCTACTCACCCTATTGGAATAATCAAATAATTCCAATATGTCTCTCACGCAAATCACTCTGTGTCACTTCTCCACCAATAGCAGTGTGACATGCATGATGCACATAACTCTCAATATATGTCACTAACAAACTTGATAGAAAACAAGTAAGAGCTCACATGAAACAAAAAAAAACACAATCAAGATCAGATTGGGAATATAAACATTTGGTAGAAGTAAGCATAGAGGAAAGTAGGTACAAAGGGTGAGAAAAGGTATGGTACATACTGGAATACATTTTGAGTATAGGAAAATTATAATTTCCAATATGATACTTACCTTCTTTCACAAGATTAGATAGAGTCTCACATTGAATAGGAGGCATGACCAGTCAAGTTACCTGAAGGTTACCTCTGGAAATGATAAAGAATCAGATCCAAAGATCAAGAGACTGGAAGAAAACAAGACATCCCCCCCAATTCCTGATCATGACACATGATATCTTAGATCTATTAATCTAGGGACCTGAAATATGGTATCAAAAGGATGGCTTTATAATAAAAATAAACTACCCATCAACAAAATTGACCAGAACTGTCTGAAACACAATAGCATCCATGGTTTTGGTTTGATTTGTTTTGAATTTTGCACAAAGCTACACGAGAGCTATCTGCACTGCATCATTGGCATAAGATTCAATGAAGGATGGCAAACAGAACCAGAACAATCCTCCTTAACTTTACTGTAATCAACAATACAGATGGAGTATGATCATAGAAGGTAGACAGACAATTATAAATATGTGTGAGGATTTATGTTGACTAGTTCTACTTAAAATATAACATGCAGTTGTGGGGTACCAATAACCACACAGAGGAAAGATCAGGACTCCCAAATGAAGTGTGAACTGCAATTTAATGTCTCACTCTTTTGTTATTGTATAGTGCATACTGGAGGATATGTCATCTACACTTGCAGAACACTAATGCCCTATCCTAAACTTACTGATCATAGCCATCCTGGTGTGGAACCCATTCAGGAGGAGTGCCTCAGTGGCCAACCATCCCAACAACTTGGAACTGGAAAGTGGTAAGAAATCTGCACTCTAAAAGAACAAAAAGGGGGGTGAGAACACACTGGAAAGTCTGAAGGAATGTCATCACCTGAAACAGCATAATGGGTGACCATGAAATCCTCTTTTGAAAAGCAGACTATACAGATTTATTCAAGGCATGGCAAAGATGGGCAACTATACCCTTCTGCTTTACCAAAGCACTCCATGACTAGTATAGTATGGAACTAGCAAATTTGTGAAGCAAGTACAACACAATGATGAGCACTGCAAAGGCATGGAAGTTAAAGTATGAGCCAACATGTCTGTATAGTTCAGATTACTCACAACAGAGCAAATAATAAATGAAGTAAGGGTCCCTGAAAAAAAATGAAATTATGAATACAAACTTACCCAGTCACAGTTGCACCAAAATGGTTTTGTACTTCAAGAATGGACACAGAGAGGTGGAAGATGAAAACTCGATAAAGAAGAAACTGCAATACGGTACAAATACTAACCTTGACAGTCGGATTTCCTCCAATTACTAACAAAGATGAGAAATGACAAAAAAGGTGAAGCATAAATCTAATGAGAAGACACCCAGAAAATATTCCAACATATAGAAGACAAGTAAGAGTGAGCCAACTGAATGAAACATCAAACCCAAATGATGAGAACAAAAAGGGAAAGATGATGTACAGAAGAAGATTGCAGAAGGATAAAGAGCCAGGAAGAAGTATCATGAAAGAAAGCCATGCGAGTAATACAACAACGAAGGGTATGAAACAGATACAGACATCTATCTGGATTGGGATGAGGGTGGAAATGAAATACAGAAGGAAAATAAACAGAGTAGACCAAAAAAGGAAATCCAGTATTAAAAAATAAAGTGAACAAGACCAATGTCCCCTTGATTTATGGCAAAAGAGATGATAATTAAACTGTTAGAATGGATCACGACCAGATGCCTCCACACCACAGGAAGAAAATGATTCAATTTCCAATAAACAGTTTCAAATTCCAAAAGGTTGATGTGTTAGGTAGTTTCGACCACTGGCTAAAGATTGAAAATCCTAATATGCTCACATCCTATCAGATACATCTGTAAGGATATAAAGATTTGGAAAAGGAGGAGAAAGAGGAATATCAGGTGTTGTCTCTACCAATACATCAGAAAAAGTAAATTTCGAGGATAGAAGGAAGAGAAATGGTATTCCATAAAAGCCAAGGTCATCAAAAGACAGAAAAACCTCATGCATAGGAAAAGGATCTTGCCTTTAGACACCAAATGCTCCAAGTTGATCAAACATAGAGGAGAAGGTTGGGCTCTGCTGAGGTAGGAGATAAAAAGCATCCTCAGATAAAGAAGATCGTAAGTGGAAGTAACATGACTTTTCATGTTTGACAAGTCACCCCAAAACAAGTTACCTAAAAGAGAATAAGAGAGTGGTTGCAAGAAGCTTGATGGAAAGGAATGCAAAGATCCTGTCTTCCATGTAATAATGAAACTGTATTACCAGATTGTAAATATTAATAAACATGATAGGCAAAGGCTTTGGCTACATAACAGATGCGAGACCAAATGTTAGAGTGCAGAATTAAAACACCCATTGTATATTGTATATTCTATCTTATCAATCAGTAATTTGGGTTCCTAATTTGTAAGAAACTATAGACATGGTACTTGGGCATCATGAATATCTATTTTAACCAGTGCTGCATTCAGCATACCAAAAGACACACAAATACTAATGTTTTGGTGTTTTTTTAATACATACTTTTAAATTAAGAAATTAAATAATGTATAATAATAAACTTGAATTATAACCTACAGTTTGATCCCAAGCTTACTGAAATAAATCCATAAAACAGTAGTTCATATAAAGTTTTGAATGTACATCAACAAATATGATGACACAGCCTATGACTTCTGATGTGGAGAGGGTTAAAAAATTCGTAATTTTTGTCTACAAAAGACTTAAAATGTTTTCTGAAACCTTGCAAAAATTTCATGAAGATACATAAAACATATAAGAAGTTACAGTATGTAAGCTCTTTCAATCATTTCCTCACAAACTTAGTCAAATCAACGGAGCCTAAAACAAGAAAGGTAATCAATAATAAATTATCGTGTATTCGATGTGTGGTTCAGTTCAGTATTAGTAGTGACACTTAAGTATGAGTGCTATCAAAGAAATTCTGCAAATTTATTTGTAGACCTACATAACAAGTCCACTGTCAAAAAATTATGTTTGTACTGTTGTTGAAATTCTTTTGGACATTAACAAAAAAATCTCACCTGAAATGCATTGTAGCTATTTTTAATGCCTGACATACAAACTGAACCAAAGAAACCAGAGTCATTTTGGTTGAATGAAAACAAAGACATTTAGTACTATTTTTGTGGTTTAGGTCACTGGACCAGACCAATTACCTGACCTAAAACCATGAGAGCCAACATGGAGAAGTAAACATGTATAGTAAAATGATGTTGCAATGAAACAAGCTTGAAATGTTCTAAATGTGGTTTCGAATGTACTGATTTAAGTGAAGCAATTAAGCTACATATTGGGTCCAGCAGGATAGAGAAAGAACTTATTTTAAGATACCTCAATCAATTTGACAATACCAGCTGAATCAAAGATTCATCAATTATTAATTGCATTGACAAGAAACATAACACAAGGGGCACAATACTATCATTATCTTCAAAAAGATGGACTGAAATCATATACAAGGAATCATTATTTTCAATAATATGTCAAACTAATGGCATAGTAAAGTCCACAGATGCAGAGTAGAAGTTGAAACAGATGCACTATGCATTACAAGTTGATTTAACTAATGATTCTCAAGTCAAAATTGCCATTTTTTGCAACAAAGAGTAAATATAAGAAGGTATATGGTACCCAGTATGATACCATCATAGTGTAATCCTGTCATACTTTTATTTAGTTGTTTTTGTTGGTGTTTTTCATTTTAGAAATTGTCAAGCTTCACTGACTGAGATCTATCGAAATAACACTAAATTGCCAGTTTAAAGAATGACCCTGTTAACCACCATGGGCTACAAACTAAAAAATGCCCAGTTGGTTCATGTGGCAGATGTTAAATATTCCTAGATTTCAAAACTTTAGGTGTTTACCTTGGTTTTCTGTTCTTTTTTTCTGGGATAGACTTTGAAGTATTTCTACCAGAAGATAAAATACTTTTCTTCCTTTTCTCCTCATTATCAGAATCTGATGACGTGCTGTATTTCAAAAAGTAATTACTTATCAATCAATTATGAATCTTAAATAACTTTTATTAAGAATAAATTTTCAAAATACTTTTTACCGTAACTTTATACACATCCCCTTTGTTACACAGGTTATAATCTTCTCATACTAAAAATGTATTTACAATAAGAGCTTGCCTGTCTTCAAAAGATTAGCTATTCTTGGTCAGTGCTGCCCTACATTTGTGAACTTTTTCTTTATGCATGCCACAAACCCTCCACTTCCCCCCTAGAATCCCACATTGAGAAGGATGAGGGACCAGTGTAAAACAACAACAGAAGTACCCCCCAAAAAAGTGTCCATAAAATACCCCTGAAAGGAGAAATTCAGATCTATTGTGAAATGTAGAAGATATACAAGAAGAAAGTACAACAATTACATCCAAGTTGGAGTGAATCTTGTGAGAAAGTGATCTTAACCACAGAAAGATATTGTAACTCAATCCTACAATGAGAAAAGTGGGTAATCACGGATGCAACTTTAAGTTTAGAGTGGATAGGACACAACAGACCACACTTGGTAAGTCAATTACAGCTAGAACCTCCTCACAGGGTATTGATTACAAAATGATTATCATACCCTCTTCACCTCAAACTTAAGAACCAAGGGATTTAGAAGCACTTACATTCAATTATATGACACAAAGATAAACTCAGAGCTATCAATCTGAGAACTTCAAACCTGATACTGAAAGAATGTATATCACATGCAATCAACTCTCCTAACTGTGAAACTGAGACCATTTAAGTGGCAATAGCATCCTCGTAAAAAGAAATGATGAGGATAGCTAAGGATAGAACTGGAACAATTCAATGTACACCCACTGTAACCCACAAGCCACAACAAAACCTGTGTATGTTGGTTCACTATAAAACCAAAACCTGCCAGTAAGGTACCAATATCCATGCAATGATAGAATGAGGGCTCTCAATTAAAGGGGTGAGCTCCATTCTGATATCTCCCACAAATTGAAGGATATTGTATAATCTGCATTTACGGAACACCACCACCATACTCTGTAACTGAGTGGTTATTCTGTGAAACTCGTTCAGCAGGGTGCCTCCATGTTCAACCATCTCAGCAGCTTGAAGCTGGAAGGTGGTAAAGACTCCCACTCAAAGGAAGGAGGGTGACAATGTGTTGGAGAGTTACAAAGACCATTACCACTGGAGGCAGTGCAATGAGTGACCAGAAAAACTGGGTTATTCTCTCTAGGCATGGCAGAACTGGTCATTAATCACCTTCTATTTACACATGCAGTACATAGGTGGTCCAGGATGAGCATGTTTATGAGACAAAATAAAGCAAAGTTATTCACCTTCAAGCAATCTTGTGGAACACCCTATCTCCACAGTGAGCACTGTGAAACAAAAGAAGAAAAAGTGTAATGAAATATGGCTGTACAGTGCAGATGTAGCATTAAAGAAAACCTGGTCATGCCTTGCTCTCCATGGAAAAGGATCCACGTGATAAAAAGTAGATAAAGGCCCCTGAATGAAAGGAAATATGAATAAAATTTTACCAGTAAGAGTCACACCATTATCTGAAGATTGGCCACAGATGTTAGATAGAACCTCAGCAGAGAAGAAATCACATTATAAAGATAAGAGATGAAGGTACTGGGAATGGTCCATGTGCCAGATTACACAATCTCCTCTACTAAACAATCATGATGAGAAGCAAGGGAAAAAGTAAGGTGTCAGAACCAATGAGAGGATCACTACAAAAAGGAACAGACCAGTCATTCCAAAATGTAAACCCAACTGGTAAAGTTAGAAGTTGAAAGATCATAAAGGTAAAAGAATTGCCAGAGGACTGGACACAGAAGCTTATCTGCATCCAGCCTAGGGTATAGATGGGTAATAGAAGAAATGGACAAAGGATATAAAGGAGGAATAGCTTTCCAAGATGCCAAGGTCTTTGAGGAAAAGAAATGATTTGCACAGGTGGCAGTCAAGTATGTTAATAAAAGTATATGAAAGGTCAATGGCAAACACATCCAACCTTCAGTATCCACAGGCTAAGAGAATAATAAAGTAATGGAACAACAAACCTTCAGAATGTAATCTATGAGTAAAAGCCCAACAGATACAGCAAAAAAAATATGGGAGTCACAGCCAATGCAAATGGTAAGAATGAGAATGTTTAACTATTATTAACAAATTGAAGGAAATGAAAGGTGAGCAGGCAAATTAAAATATGGATAGTGTCTGATATTCCACATCAGGTCATCCACTACTGTGAGATATTCACTGGAGAGTGTGAAACCTTTCCACCCAGAACTAAAGATAGATCAAACTATAGTTAAGTCTGACAGAATGATAACTGGTCAACAACCTCCTGTGTTCATGGAAATAAGAAAACCAGAGTAAAATCCTGGAATAGAGTTGAACAACCGGCATTATACAAACAAGATATATATGATATATATCTGTAAAACTACAGAACAAACACTGAGAAACTCAACAGGAACACACCAGTGGACAAAGTGAGAAAGCAGAACTCCCACAGGACTGGAGATAAGAGGTGGTTCTACAAATTAATTACCTCCAAGACCTGTTACAGCCAGATCCCCAAAGAAGGGAGACCATGGAGAGTAAGAAGAGAACAAGGAATAGAAAAGGAGAAACTCTAAGAGACCATTTACAATGAACAAGCTGATAGGATTCATTGATTCTAAGGACAAGAAACAAAAGTGAAAAGAAATAACTGCTAGAGTAGCATTATTTCAAGATTTCAAAAAAGTATACAAAATACTCCCCCCCAAAATCTCCGTCATAAAGAAAAGGTGCAAGAAAGAGGTCCTGGAGAAGAGATTGAATAAGTCAGAAAGTAAGATAACCTGAAAAATACACCCCAGATACAAAAAATAACTGAAGCAAAATAGGAAAAAACAGATCAAAATGAAATCAGGTGTGTGCGAGTTGTTCCAGTAAAACTAACAGAGTCATGATGGATAGACACCCTATGAAGGTGAAACATGAACAAACCAGGAAAGTAGATTGAGAGAAATAAAATGTAATGAGAAAGAAGAGATCCCTAAATTGAATGAAAGACTCAACTGAAGGAGATTCATGCAATAAGGAAGCCCAAAATTCAGCAAAACATTACTGGAGTAACAGAAAGACAAAAGACACCTGTGGAATGCAAGCAGTGAAGGATGAATATGGAACTACATGAATCACATCTGGAAGAGTGGACAACAAACAAAAGTGTGTAAACAATATCTACGGGGGTAGTTTTGTTAAAGGCTTAAAGCATGTGTACAAATTTACACAACAATGCACTCAAGGTAATAAATAGCTCTTTTTCAAGCAAAACATTCAGTAGCATTTCTGGATCTCAATGCTACTAGGTCTTGTTTATATCTTATACCTATAACCATATAGGCCTAGCCTGGGTTTACGAATTTTATGTTCTAATTTTTCAGTTAAAGTGGTACATTTTGAATTAACCATTTGTTTTACCATAAATATTTTTTATAAAAATATATGAACTGTTTTAAAACATATTCCTAACACAAATCTATAATTGGTTGAAAATTGTCTTGGAGAGATTTCTGTTATCCTAGCAATGCAGATAAAGTACAAGTATTTTTTTATAACTTGCCTTTCTCTACGAGAATGTTTTTCTTTTATCTTCTTTCTTCTCTCTCTTGACTGTGATCTTTCTTTATGTTTTTTGTGCCCCATAACGTTTATATAGACTAAAAATGTAAAAGAAATCACATTTTACTACATGACTGCAGGGTAAAAAACTACAAACTATATAATGTATAAATGCAAAATATGTTTACCATTATATGCTACATGTTTCTAAAAATCTGGTTTAACCAAACAGTAACATGAAGTAAATAATGTTTTCTAATTATTTACTCAGTGTTTGTAGGGATAATAAAACAAATGACTCAAACTCATATGGTCACAAGCTACATCAAAAAATGTCAAATACTGAAAAAAATTTTCTTGGACTATGTAATCAATAACTGTGCACTGCAAATTAAAAATAAAAATGCTAATTACTAATAACCATATAGCAAGTAACATATAACAATAAAGAAGCTTGCCACAAAACCTACTTCTAATAACAAGCATCCATAATTATTGATTTACTGCCCAGTGTATGTTCTTCTACTTTAAATGTGTTTACATACCTTTACCAACCTTTTTTTTTAGTCTTGATAGTTAAGAAAAATAGTCATTTTTAAAACAGAGGAAGCATGAAAGTATCAGCTTAAATGTTTGACACATTTTAATCAACTGTAGCATGTGTCACTGTATCACTTGGTGACAACTGCTGTTAATTTGATAACACTAAACTGCACTTATAGTAACAAAAAATGTTTATTTTCAAACATTTAATAAACTGGCATAATTAAAATAATCATAAACCTGTAATAGTAATTACATTTAGAGTAAAAGTTAGGCAACTGTAGAACAAACAATCTAATGTAAGAAGTTAACAAGATTTAAACTTTCATCATTATTTAGTGAAGAATAATAAAGTTCAAATATAAAAAAAATGTGTCCTAGTTAAGTTAAACTTCAGGAAGGAAAAAGTTTCATGTTCTTTTGTACAATCTCAACTGCACAACATCTACAAACAAGTGCATGACTTTCATAACTTCTGAGGTCATCATAAACTGGCAGAGAACTGTGCAGACAATCTGAATTCAAACTGTCAGTATGATATCAATGAGTTGCTGGTAGAATTTGTCATAAGGTTACCTAAAACCAGATGGCGTTTACACATATGATAAAACAACTTCAGTGTAGGCTTCTTTGGAACAATATACGTGTAGTGTTGTCCTTGTTGAAATAGACTAGGTGACAAAGAACAGATTAATATAACAGAGTGCAGTGATATTAGTATACTTTGATTAATGTTTGTATACACCTCACATAAAAAAAGAGCTGTAAATAGGCATTTCAGTTGTTTAGGTGCTTTGGTTGAAACTCCAGTGTTAGCTCACCTTCAACAAGACTGTCCATTCATTCTGGACACTAATGTTAGTGATAATACAATCAGAGTAGTGTTGTCAGTTGGTTTGTTAAGCACAAAGCAACACAATGGGTTATCTGTGCTAATGTTGTCAGAGATGAAGGAAAGAGTGAAGTGTAACACTGCATAAACTAATCATATACATTAAACACATATATGTGGTTCATCATGTGATGTAACTAGTGGTCCAAAGTGTTTTAGAGCAAGAAGTACTTCAAACTTTGAAAAATGCAAGCAAGAGATACTTAAGATTATACATGATGTGAGGATTTACGGATATCAAAGTGTTTCATACACAACGGCAGTTCTTCTGACCACAATTATGGAAAGACATAAGTATTTTAATCATTTAGGTGTCCCAAGAAAAACAAAACCAGCCAGTAGATCTGTTCTTAGTTTAAATTTTGTCATAACTGAAATTATGTGTTGCATCTGCCACCACCCCCAAAAAACGCACTCAAAAATATTGTAGCAATTTTTCTTGTTGAGGTGTATTTCTTTTGTTTAAAAATAATGCAAGATCAAGTTTACTTAACAAAAAGGAAGATGTTTTAGTTCATGAACTTTAAATTCCTAAAGTTAGCTTTACTGATGTCTACTGCTTGGTCTGTAATAACTTGTCACAAACATAACATTATGAATTCAACTAGCTGACTGTTGAAGTTACATTGACAATTTGTCCCAGTATAAAGTAGTTTCTTTATGACAGTTCTGGTTTAAGGTAATCCTGGCAGATTGACTTGTTTACATCTTACAGGTTCAGAATATATACTTATTACTTCAACTCACCAACCAATCTAAATCCTTGTGTAAAGTTGCAACTTGCTCTTCACAACCAACAACACTCGAAAATAATAATAAAGTTAATATATAAAGGCAAAACTCACACTCAGTCCTTATCACTGAATTAACTGTGAAACATTTACTACATCCATCACACTTGAACTGATTGAAGTCGAACTCGTTTCAAAGTTAAACAATGTATTAGTGTTACTGTTAGAAACATGGTCTTCGCTGAAGATGACTCCTTTTCTGTCAATATTTATACATGTAACACACAGTTATTTAGTCTAAAGTAATATCTTTTATAAATTTTCTCTAAATCAAGTCAAATTTCACTAATTCCCATTATGTCATAGTTTTTCTATTTTAAACAGAGCCCTGAAAATTTGGTTGGCACTAAGTTTTAGAAATACTAATACTGCTGTTCACAGCATATTGAATAGCCTGCAAAAATTCTTTTTTAACGACAATAACAAAGAAAATAATCACGAGGGTGCGATTCATAAATGATACTAATCTAACTTCTTCACGTTTTGTTTAAAATTAAAATGTTTATTTCAACATAACATAACCCACTTACCATACAAAATCCAAGCTACAGCTGAGACATCTAGTGTGAATATACAAAAACATTATTTTAGTATTAATTTTATTTCAGACAGATATAAAAAGATATTTGGTGTGTTAGTTATAAATTTTTCGCAAAGCTACACGAATAATATCTGCAACCGCAGATCATCAACCTCGCAAACGTGTTACACCATCCACCTAAACTCAAATTTTCGTCTCTAATTGTGCAAAGTCTTTGTGCTGCGACACTTTACAGTTTATGGCGGTGGATAGCCCTGCCGTAGTTCTATATAACCCAAGCGCAACTATGGTGACTGGTTACTTGGTTTCTTAGCAATACCCTCACGAACTTGTTACATTACCTATCTAAACTGAAAAAAAAAGTCAAAATTTGGCCTCTAAAAATGCTAATTCTGAGTGTTGTGCCATCCTACACTCAACGGCGCTGTATAGTCCACGTGGGACTAGAATGGAATACCACTCATTTTCTTATCAACACCTTCGTGTCCGAGTTCTACTGATAATGGGCCTGGCATGGCCAGGTAGTTAAGGCGATTGACTCGTAATCCGAGGTCGCGCGTTTGAATCTGTGTCACACCAAACATGCTCGCTCTTTCAGCTGTAGGGGAGTTATAATGTGACAGTCACTCCCACTATTCGTTGTTAAAAGAGTCGCCCAAGAGTTGGCCTTGGGTGGTGATGACTAGCTGCCTTCCCTCTAGTCTTACACTGCTAAATTAGGGACGGTTAGCGCAGATAGCCCTCGAGTAGCTTTGCGCGAAATTCAAACAAACTAAACAAACCAATCTACTGATAAACTCATTTTCTTTACTCAGTCAATAGCATCATCTTGTAACTTTTGTTCTTTTGTAGAGCTGTTCAGTTATATTATTTAGTGTATATCAGCTCAGTAGGCAAAGCATATTACTGTGCCCATTGTAACAGATTTACTTTGCACATTCATTTTAGTGCCTACGTTTGTTTCAGTGTCGTTTTCTTTTTCCTGTGACGTATATTGTTGATTGTGCATTGCGCTAGTCCAGCCTGTTCTCGAAAGTTGTAGAAGGTTTTTGAGAGTAAGAAATGTCGAGAAACTCGCGTGATTTGTATAAAGGCAACGCACCAAGATTACATTACTTATCAAAACTGAAAAAAAGTCAAAATTTGGACTCTAAAAGTGCTAATTGACCAGAAAATGAAGACCAAAAGGGGGTTGTCACTTCCGCTGACATGGGAATCGAAATATCATCTGCAACAATGAATTTAAATTGTTAATGGAATAATTCTTATGTTTTTTTACTTCAATGGTAGTTTAATATCGAGGCTCATATCACCTCCAAAGAGAAATAAATCTTTAAACAATTTATAACGAAAAAATAGTTTAGATGTCTACATCGAACACTGGTCAGTGTATGAGCAATCTTTTTAACAGTTGTACTATGTTAAGTGAAAATTTAAAAAACCAGGAATGTAAGTACCTGCCAACCAGACTTCAGTATAGGATGTTAACTGGTGAAATCTTTATCCTAATTATATACTAATGTTTTCTTAGAATATCAATATAAAGCCAAATATGAAATTGTGCAAGCACATACTATGTAAATAGAATTGTTTTCTGTAGTAGCAGTCTCAACAGATGCCTATACCATAATAAACCAAAACTATTCCATTGACATGTGTCCTGATGTGTTCTGGTTGAGCACAAGTTTCCCTTTTGGCTTAATGCTTTGAGAAATGCACAAACCACTATAGCTGACTGAAAAAAAAAGACACTAAAAGGAAAATAATAGACAGTTGGAATCATATAGTTAACGGTCTACAAATGAATATCAAACCTACTGATAAAAAGTAAAAGTTAACTATTTAGCATGCTAGTAATTTTCAAAAAGATGAAATTGAAAAATCTACTACCATTCTCTATTTCTTTCTGGAATAAATCACAATTAATGCATAGTATAACCATGGAATATGTAAAATATATTATAGTATTCTTTCTCTACACATATACATTTTTAATATTATGCCATTTTCTTTCATGGAAGCTTCAACGTTATAAAATAAACCTTTCATCAACCTCATCTTTATTGCATGAGCACAACCAAATGCCAGTGTAATTATTCAGAACACATTTAGGTGCTTATTGTGCAAAATCATAAATCTTCATGAAATATTGCCTATACCACAGTGTTCATGTTATGTTCAGTAACAAAAAATAGTAAAAATTACATATTAAACAATGAACATAACGTACTAGGCATTCCTGTTACCTTTAGCTACTTACAAGACAGCGATCGCAGTGCAATATTTCTATACATAAAACTGAATAGTGCACAAAACTATGTAAGTGTTTGATCATGAAATTACAACAGACAGCTTGGAAACTAAGGGTCATCACAATTCAATTTCAAGTGATAATACCTTAACCTTCCTTTAACTATTGAAAGCTAACTTTCACACCCAGCCACAACAATTGGGGAAGTTGATGTCACCACTGTGACTATGTTGCCAAATACATTATAGATTTGAGTAATACCTTCTCTTTCTATAACTCATCATGAACTACAATAAAAATTCCTTGTTGTTCTGTGACACTTGTTATATTTGACTAGCACTTAAAAGTGCTTTCGTTATTTTTTGTATCTGTTCAAGCCAACGGCTAAAAGATTTGCTGGTAATATTACCAGGCTTAAAGTTATCAACTTGTTCCTCTCGTTTTCAAACATCATTCAAACATTGAATTTCACTGTTCGATGGGTAAGTCACTACAGAACAAAATAAGGCTCAGCCCAAACGTATATAAAAAATAATTATGCATTATTGGATTATAACAAATCTCAGTTCATATAACGCCTATAATTCGGAAAAATACTTCGGAAAAGTTTAACCAGGAACGTTTACGTGTTTCGAACATTACAAACCTTTCAACTTCAGTGAATTACTTCGAATGTCAGAATTTCTACGAGGACGTTAAATATCACCATTGGTAACAGTCAGCGCTGTGAGGCCAATCCATCTAGTTAGCGTAATTCCAAAACAAACAATCTTCCAGGAGTATATTGGAAGAGTTGAAATAACTAAGCAAGCATCCTCGAAAAATTTGAATAAATTATCTTGGAGAACAAGGACAGTACATGATAAATTTTATGTCACATTTTACTTACGTCAAAATATATGTTGTGATTGAAACCATGGCTTTGAACAACTGTACGATTGTATATATTGTAAATATTATGTTATTGTTGAATACATCATAGTAAAAATATTTACAAGCCTCAACACATCATTACAACCAATGTGACAACATCCACTCATGTTTTTCTGACGACCGTTCATTTAACAGTAGCAATGCAGTGTAATTTCTATAACAACAACAAAAAACAAAAACTGTTGTGATGCTGATAAGACCAAAGCACACCACTTTTCACAAATTGCTTTCCATAATCTATGTACTATATAAGGACAACTGTTTCTCATTATCTGTTTTAACAGTTTGATTATATGGGAATATAAAGGGTTTGTTTTTTGGAATTTCGTCAAAGCTACACGAGGGCTATCTGCGCGAATATAAAGTTAATGTGTTGTTCAGAAATTTGAGCAGTATGCATTTACATGTGATAGCATGAATACTCATCCCAGCTTTATCTTTGTAAACAAGTATTATTGGCTTTATTTCCAGATCTAAAACTGTCTTGATTCTGTTGCATAATGTTCTCTATGCCATGCGGACAGTTTTTGCCACTGACCTCCATGTTCTCACCTGTTACAAGATGTCACACTTTGTTTGTCACAGCTGGAGTATGACTTCATATAGGTCTCTTTCTTGATTCTCGCAGTGTTTTAAGTTTGTCCATATTTCTTTATTATCTGATCCCTTTAAGTACAAAGAGCAAATCTCTCTTGGTAATTTGAAATCACTGAGCTGAACACATTTTTATGATTTAAGTATGTGAATATCTTGTAGTGAAAATGGTTGTTACACACCTTTCCTTAGAGTGAGTAATTTTTGATAGCACCAAATTATAAACATTGTCATAACGTATTTCTGATGCCTATCATTCCATCACGACTTTATATCATCTGGGACAGTCATGTGGCTT
The DNA here is from genome assembly GCF_004210375.1 of Tachypleus tridentatus. Lineage (NCBI taxonomy): Eukaryota > Metazoa > Arthropoda > Merostomata > Xiphosura > Limulidae > Tachypleus > Tachypleus tridentatus. Next base: position 25,043,903 of record NC_134826.1, read on the forward strand.
GTCAATTTGGCTATTCAAAATAGTTTTAACATAACGTACTCTACCTTGTAAAAGTATATATGTATATATTGCAAATAATTACGCTTCTTCGTTTGCCAATAGCAAGTAAATTCTGATATGGATACTAAAATTTGTTATGCCACTTTAAAATACATATGTAGAACCTGGAGGTGTAAACTGGGGTATATTTTAACTCAAAGTAATATTTCCAATGTTAACTGTTTGCAAATCAAATGTTCTGCAAAATGAATTGGTAAGGTGTTTTTCAGTCAATTTGATTTCTCTTAAAGGGGCAAAATACGTCGTCTTACTATAATGGAGTAATAGGGTGACCATCCGTATATCTATCTATTAATGTGACCGAAATAATAAATACAATAATGCTTTCTGTTGTGCTGAAGTAGAACAGTATTTCAATACTAGAAGTGGTGATTCAGATTTATGAAATGTATCTCGCCATCTGTAGAATGGTGACAAAAACAAAAATCCATGAAATGAATTCCACAATTTGAGTGTTAAAAATTTAGCCAGTTAGAAAAATAATTATGGAATGAGCAACAATAATTTTTTTATAAAATAAAATGATTTTAAATAAAAGTAATCTCCTTACAATAACAACACGACTTTAATTGCAACTATATTGAGATTGATTGTATCTTTATTCATGTAAAATTGAAATTCTTAAAAAGTTTTATATTTTCAGTCTAGGGTAGTACGTTTAACATATGAAATATTACTGTGTTTTTGCTAGTCAGCATAATGGAAGATTTAAACAAAATATTCTGAAAGAAGAACTTAGTTTTCTGTGTGACTCAAATAAAGAGAGTAAACCCAAAACCCAAAAATACAATACTATTTACAAACATAAACACAGTGTATCTGTACGTAGGTGCTTTATAGGTCAGATAGTTTTTCTTTCTGGATCAAAACTACAGTTTCTTCAAACCGCTTTGGTTGAGATCCTATTCCATACTCAATAAAACCTTAAGTTAATCACAGATTTACTCAGAATGACTCAATTCTTCTCACTTGACTGTGACTGGTCATCAGGGGCGTAGATTTTTTACACCCGATGGGGGGGGATGATTTTTGCAACCACTTATGTGGACTGTTTAATTTGCAAATTGGTAATATCTAATTACGTGAACCTGAAAGCTGTAAACATGCAGTCACAGAGTAATCTTGTTGCCACGATACTTGCATGTATACTTAGGCCCACTGACTGATACTTACGAAATATCGCTTAGATCGAAAAGCTTAGAAGCACGCCTATATTAAAGATGTACATTTCGACTACTGAAAAGCCTACATCTAGGCCTAATTATGTAATTCGATTGGTAAGAACACGAGAATCACAAGAACAAACACACAATTTGTAGGTCTGTGATGCAATAAAATAATTCAACAGACCAAACTGTAGGGGAGGATGATTGTATGCACCATACCCCCACCTAAAATGAAGGGGGATGTATACCCCCATCCCCCCAGGATCATTCAACAGCGGTAAACCAGCCTTTGGAGAATTTTAAAAAATAGTGTTTTAGTCAGTGTAAAAATGTTTAAACCTAATTAATTACCAGTACATGTGTATTATTACTGCAGTAATAAGATGTTACTTACTCGAGATGTAGCCACGAAGTGTATCGTTCATGAGTGTGGGGCAAAGGAGGGTAGTAAATGATAAATGACCTTAATTTATTTTTAGCTGTCAACTAAATATTACGCAAACAAAATTAAAAAGAGAAAGACTTCGTTAAAAACGGTAAATCCAAACCTTTAACTAATTATATTAGTTTGTTATAACCTAAAAACAAGCCGAAGTAAAAATAAATTTAAAAATAATAAATAGAAAATGCTGTACAAATTACTAAGAACTATGGTACAAGCTATAATGTGGGGTATAAAATGAACCTAAGATTTAGAGGTGACTGAAGAAGTAGGACCCACATTGCGTTGGGAATATACAAACACACACACAATATATATATATACACGATAAACCAAAGCCACCAGCGAGAATTCGCTACTGTTCAAACATAAGTGCCCCCCCCCAGTGGCTCAGCGGTATGTCTGCGGACTTACAATGCTAAAATCCGGGTTTCGATACCTGTGATAGGCAGAGCACAGATGGTCCATTGTGTTGCTTTTGTGTAGTTTTTGACATCATCTGCCCCTCGCTAGTACAGCGATAAGTCTATAGATTTACAACACTAAAATCAGGGGTTCGATTCCCCTCGGTGGGCTCAGCAGACAGCCAATGTGGCTTTGCTGTAAGAAAAAAACACACACACAAACATCATCTGAGTTACCATTACATGGTACTTTCCTTCGTTCACGCACAGAGCATAGGCTTATCACAGCCTGTTCCTTGGGATACCAAATGATAAAGGCAGATAGAATGAATACAACTTAATAACATCCTTATTGCACATATGTAGGATAATTGGCAAACGCTCAACAGTTATATTCTAAAACAGCAAGGTAGAAAACGAAACGTACGTCTACGTATCTCACTTTATTTCTCTTCGTTACTTCATTAAAATGTGTACAGGTGGCTTGGGTAAAGTGCACTGTAATTTTCTCCTGCCGTGTTAAGCCTTATATGCAACAAATACAACACATACTAAACCCTTTCACAATAACATACAGTTTAACAACGAAACAGTTTTTACAATGCAAAATTAAATGAATTGACAAAGCAGAAAATAAAACGAACCATTTCAGAGAAATCACAATGTACTGCAAAATGTAACCATCTAACACAGATACTCTAAGTAAGACTATAACTTAATACAAAATAGTTTGTTTGGTTTGAATTTTCGCGTCAAAGCTACGCGAGGGCTATCTGCGCTAGCCATCCCTAATTTAGCAGTGTAAAACTAGAAAGAAGACAGCTAGTCATCACAACCCACCACGAACTCTTGGGTTACTCTTTTACCAACGAATAGTGGGATTAACTGTAACATTATAACACCCTTGCAGCTGAGAGTATGAGCATGTTTAGTGCGACCAGGATTCGAACCCGCGCCCCTCGAATTAGGAATCGAACGCCTTAACACACTTGGCCATGCCGGGCCAGAATACGAAATAGAAATAGTAAAATAATTCTTTTCATACTAAATTAAAATGTACAATATATTAATGACACTAAACTGAAAATTAACGTTATCTTAAGCATACTAAAATCTACATACAATACATGAGAAAATAAACATCTTGAAATTACATTAATAAAGAACACAAAATAATCTTTAAAAAATTAAGATATAATTGAATATACCTTTCAAACGAATATTACAGAAAAATTAAACGTAATGAAAACTACTGAAACTGATACATAAATCATTAATACAAGAACAAAGTAAACATACTTAAACTTACGCAAAAGGGAAATACTTTTAGAATGAAAGTACGCTGGTTGACTTAGGTACAGTGATAATAATATATAAATGCAAAACGCCCTTCGAGTGATCGTTTCTTTGTTTGTGTATTTTGCGCAAAGCTACACGAGGGCTATTTGCGCTAGTCATTCCTACTTTCGCAGTGTAAAACTAGAAGGAAAGCAGCTAGTCATCACCACCCACCCACCAACTGTTGGCTACTCTTTGTCCAACGAATAATGGGATAAACCGTGACATTGTAATGTCCTCACGGCTAAAAGGGCGAGCTTGTTTGGTGTGACGGGGATTCGAACTCGCGCCTCTTGCATTACGAGTGTATTGCCTTAACCACCTGGCCATGCCGGGTTCTCTTAGAATGAAGAAAGTAAAAGTAAACTGCAGAGTTACAAATCAAAGTATAAAGAAAGAACATATAAAAGATATGCAAATTTACGTCATAGCAACCACGAAGCCCAAATTTCCTCGCCATTGTAGTTATTCGACGACTGTCTGTGACAGTGACAAAGATGAAATTTTTGTCCCAGCCAAGGATTTTCTGATCTGTACAAGTTCCAATCGGGAGGGTGGGATGTCTCCTCAGTGCAACTAATCCTCCTCATCGTCGTATAAGACTCACACTATGGTCCAACTTCGCATTAAGGGGAGCTATATAATCGTGGTATGTGTAATCGTGTTGAATTGACCCTCAGCTGCCAATGTGATAGTTAATGGACTTTCTGAGGAGCAGTGATCTAGCAGATACTGAAGTGGGGGTTGCCTTCTTCACCTAAAATTTGCTGGTTACTATCAATGTTGATGTCAGGGTAGGTTAGTGGTACGTTACTATTTTTTGTGCTGTGAGTCATCACACTACTTGTAATGTTGGTGGTGATAAAAAACAAACAAACTTCATGACTGTACGTTGGTCTCTGTCTCTTAGTTTTGAAATACTGTCATGATGTCAAAGAAAATACTGAGAATACTATAGGTCCAGGAACATTCTCAAGGGTTTGGAATACAATGGCTCTGTCAAACTTGAGTGTATATTTGATGAGGCCTCTTCAAGGCTGTTAGGTACCAATTACTGGAACATTTACTATATGAATCCTATTGTGAAGATTATCTTGAACCTTTCTTTACTGAATTTGGGGTATGTATGTGGAGGCATCTTTGGCCTTTGAGCTACTTGAAAGCTCAATTTTCATTACCGTTTTTGGGTCTACAGGCGTAGCAGCTGCTGTTGTTGGAACACACAGGGTTATATTTACCAGCTAGTCTTCTATTTTTAACCCCAAGAGACTTTAAAGTTAAACCAAAAAAGAACTCAGCGAGGGCCTAAACGTCAGATACATTGGTTAGTAATTTGTCTTAATCAAATTTATCTACATTGTTTAACATCAGACCATCACAACAGTCAGTTGCATAAGTCAGAACCTTTCAAAAGAGAAAGTCCTGATCATATTGGTTCTTGTTATATACATCTTTCTTCATGGTGCATTGAAAACAGGGGGACAGGTTTGCTGAAATGAGATTTAAAGCAGCGGCTATTTGAAGAACAAGATAGCCAGAAGGGTAAAAAATTCAATCATAACTAGCAAAAATCTGGATTGAAGGTGACAGGTAAATCAGATGTATTGGTTGTGAAAGAGAATCCCAACTACCTGCTTGAAATCACACTTTTCCCTCTTGATTCCCTTTGAAACACTTAATTGTAATTCCTTCTTTTTAAGTACAGTAACACCGAAAAGGCCGCAAAGGTAAAATGTTGATTTGAATGAAAATATATTATTTTTTATTTTTATATTTATCTGGAGTGTAAAGGTCGTTTTCTCTTAACTAGAGTATTTTTTATTGTTTCTCAGTTTTGGCCAGTAAGGATATTCCTGATCATTTGTGTGTGTTTTTTAATACAACTGATTTAACTATATGATGGATAGACTGCCATGGCCTTCAAACAACTTTTAAAGTATCATAATTAAATGCTCTCCGCTGGGTCAGCGGTAAGTCTACGGATTTGCATCATTAAAATCAGGGGTTAGATTCCACTCTGTGGACTCAGCAGATAGCCTGATGTGACTTTGCTATAAGAAAACACAAACATATTTAAATAAACTGATGTTAACCAATGGGAATCGCTGAGCGTTGGCTCAAAGAAGTCGTGCCCAGATGTATCCTACAATGCTCTGCGTCAATCTTATGTAAACAGTAATAAATAACGTAACAATAACGTTTTGAGCAGCAACTGTTTCGTGTAGTCTAAGGCCACGATCTTTTCGATAACAACCGACGCGCCTGAAACTGCTGTGAACTCTGAAAGCCCTGAAGTGTATATTGTATGTACTTATATATAAGAAAAAAATCACAACTACAGACACTTTGTTAATCGAAAAACTATTTTTCAGGACACATTATGTTTAAATCTGAACTAGCTTGTAGAGGTAGGAAAGCACATGTACATTTCACTAAAAACTGTCTGGTTAAAATCTTGCTTGATGAGACACACCTTCCACTTTTAAAAATCCTAAATTTAGTTTTTATCTAGGAAACCATGTATTATTAGTGCTATAAAACTTCATGCTAGAAAGTTGTTTTTTTGTTGGTTTTTTTGGAAAAAGGTGATCCAGAAAAGAAGACGTGAGGTGGCAGCTTCCCAGAACTAATTTGATCGTAGGAAGTGATTTGGAAATTTTTTCTAACTCGATAACAATTATCACACTAGTTCATCTTCCGCCGAAAATGAATCACAATAGCCAACAGGAATTAAAACCAGTTTTTGCGTTAAACGAACAGTTAGTGTTACCTTATGAAAAGTGATGTAGCTTTTTTAACCTGGGAAAACTCAAAGTGTTTACTTTTATTGACACTCATAAGTATGCACTCATTCACACACACACACACACACATGCACGCAGACAGAAAAAGTGAAGTCACCGCGACTACTAAGCCTGTAAGAAAAAGTTTGCTTGTTTTTGAATTTCGGGTAAAGCTACACGAGGGCTATCTGCGCTAGCCGTCCCTAATTTTGCAGTGTAAGACTAGAGGGTAGGCAGCTAGTCATCACCACCCACCGCCACCTATTGGGCTACTCTTTTACCAACGAATAGTGGGATTGATCGTAACATTATAACGCCCCCACGGCTGAAAGAGCGAGCATGTTCGGTGCGATGGGGATTCGAACCTGCGACCCTCGGATTACGAGTTAAACGCCTTAACCCACCTGGCCATGCCGGGTCATAAAGGAAAAGTTAAAAGAAAATGTGGTATACATAGAAGTGCAGATAAAGAGAAATAATTTACCCCCTGTGCAAACAATGTAATTGTAATAAAAATAATATATTCTAACTAAATTATTTTTGTTCGAATATTTCGTATATTATAAAGTGGGAACTTTATTCATAATCATTTCGTGTTTAAAAAAAATGTTAGAACGTTCGTGAATGGTTTTATGCTATTAAAAATAATTTTTTACGTAACCTTTTACTATATTAATAATTGAAACCGTTTACCTTCATGGTAATGTGTGTTAAAGGAGGACAAATGGATGAAACTATAAGCTTTTGAAATTCTACTTTATAGATAGATGTGACCTTTAATGTAAGCCTGAGGACCTGAAAGTTTCGAGGGTCATCGCACTTATTCCACACAATCAAACTCCACGGATACTTCATGGTCACCTTCCGGATTTACTGGTCTGGTCTACATGCCTGGAGGATTGCTTCATGCTATACGTGTACGTAAGATGTCATTCAAGGTTGCTTAACATTTTTTATCGTTTGCAAATTAACTTTTGGTGCTTTACCCATTTCGTGCGATAAGTGATAATACCATATCTAATATTATGTACATACGTGTAGTAATTTTTTGTTTTAAATATGAAATAATTAATTTATAATAAACAAACAGGTTATTAAAATATACATAAAAACAGTTTGTGATAAACCGAATCATGGTTTGTTGTTTCCCACGATCCAATATATTAAAATATATTCTCTTTACTTCCTTAACAAGGGTCGTGCCCTTCTATACAACGGACTTCCCGTTTGTGTGCCTGTCTTGTTCACATGAACACTTTGTGAGACGGGGCAAGTGAGTGATGATTTCCAGATGACTGATTCAACTCACTGAAATTTGATCCCAACAGGCGTGCTAGAGTAACTAGGCTTGAAGTGCACTAGGATACACAACATCTGAGTTCTTGAAAATTCCAACACAGCTGTATATTTACATGTACTAGTCTTATTTGCGAAGTTGTGATTCTGAAAAGAAGGATAGTCAATGTTTATTTGTTACTTACTATGTTTTATTTGAATGCATCCGGGTAGGTGGTGTATCCGAAGTGAAATACACACGTAAACCTAAAGGTTTTTCAACAAAATATAATTAGTGCCTGGAATAATCGTCTTGCTGGGAAAATGGACATTAAATACGTTGTTTTCGTTTCCCTCTTCGTAATTAGTTCAACTCAGGCCGAGGAATTTAAAAGGTATGTATAAACTAATGTAAGGTTTCAAAGTATTTCATTTCAAAAAAATATTATTTTACCTGTTAAAGGTTTGACAAAACCTTTCCATTAAATGATATGCTCGTGCGTAGATAAATATTGACATACAAATATTACCATACAACTAAATCGGTGTCTAAAATGTTCGTTGATTTCTGTATAAAGTATATTACATTTTATAACAAAATCGGACACAAATTTCCCCAATTTCTTTATTTGTAACTTACTGATGTTAACTTAGTGCTGACTTTCTAACTTAAATTTTACAATAGTAAAAGCAAGCAAGCAAACGTGTTATATACTAATGTATCGCGTGTGGAACCAATAACTCACTGAGTTCAATAATTTGGAATTTCTGCTTCAAGTGTAATGCATATAGTTTGGTAATAATTCATTTATCACACACACACACCTATGAGTATATACAAGTAATATGATATTTTCACCTTCTTTCTCTCGTATACTGAGAATAACTTAAATAAAAGCTATATTTTATGATTTTTCTAGAATTTTTGTATGCGTGTATCTTCCCCAAAACAAAGCACTAACAGTAAGCCTACATTTAATGCTATAATACGTTTTCATAACTATCCAAGAGCAGTAACAGAGAAAAACATCGTTTGCTTTTTAAAACGAATAAATAAATGCTCCTATATTGTTAGGAAAACTATTTTTCGAATTGATAAAACTTCCTTTTAAATTGTCGTTAAAAATTTGGAATGTTTCAAACACAAAGTTGTATAATGCGCTTTCCGTGTTGTGCCTACCACGAGTATCGAAAACCGGTTTTTAACGATGTGAGCTTCCAGACTTGCTGCTGAGCCTCTAGGGACCAAATATAGCATCAAAAATATGTTAAATATAAAATTATTCAGGCAAAACATTAATTTGTCTGGCATTCCTGATGAGTGTGAGATCCACAATAATAACGTGATAAACTATGCAAAGTGTTATATACTTTGTAGCGACAATCATACTTTATATACAATTGTGCAAGTTGCGAAATCTAGTTAATGGTGTCTAAAACACAAATGGTGTCAAAAAAACGCGGGCCTGGCATGGCCAAGCGGCGTGCGACTCGTAATCCGAGGGTCGCGGGTTCGCGCCCGCGTCGCGCTAAACATACTCGCCCTCCCAGCCGTGGGGGCGTATAATGTTACCATCAATCCCCACTATTCGTTGGTAAAAGAGTAGCCCAAGAGTTGGCGGTGGGTGGTGATGACTAGTCTAGTCTTACACTGCTAAATTAGGGACGGCAAGCACAGATAGCCCTCGAGTAGCCTTGTGCGAAATTCCAAAAAACAAACAAACAAAACAGAAAAACAGAAGAAGGTTAAATAAGTCTTTATATGAAACGCTAAATTCTCTGTAACCGGAGCGCTTTTGAAAGGCGTATCTTTATTCGTCAGGTTTTAAAAAAGATATTAATAACAAATATAGAAATAAAATTATCATTTGAATAATTACGGCTGTTCTGGTTCTATAAGATTAAAGTCAAACGTATATTTCTGCAAGCGATAATTTGAATGTACTTTCCTCATAGCTATAAGCAGTTTCTACAAATCTGTTGCTAATGTTTGAGCCCGGCATGACCAAGTGTGCTCAGGCGTTCGACTCGTAATACGAGGGTCGCGGGTTCTAATCCCGGTCGCACCAAACATGCTCGTCCTTTCAGCCATGAGCGTGTTATAATGTGACGGTCAATCCTACTATTCGTTGGTAAAAAAGTAGCCCAAGAGTTGGCGGTGGGTGGTGATGACTAGCTGCCTTCCCTCTAGTCTTCCACTGCTAAATTAGGGACGAGTAGCGCGGATAGCCCTCGAGTAGCTTTGTGCGAAATTCAAAACAAAACAAGTTAATGTTTGTTGTGGTTTCTTATCCTGTTATTTGTTCTGTAAAATGTGCTGAAAGATTTTAACAAGATTTGTTTCAGCTTCTCAGGTGTTAGGTCAGTTTCGACTGATATTTCTAATCAGTGACGCTGGACTTGTCTAAAATAAATATACTTGAATCAAACTTTATCGAATACCCGGCAAATTATTTCAAGTTCTCTCAAACCAATGGATTTGGGAAAAGTTCGCAAATATAGCGGATGTAAGCTACAAAGTCAATAATTTAGTGTGATGAAAGAATGTCAAAATTCGTACAGATGACACGCCTGTACACATGCGCGCAGGCCCCGCATGGTCAGGTGGTTAAAGCATTCGACTCGTAACCTGAGGGTTGCGGGTTCAAATCCTCGTCGCACCAAACATGTTCGCCCTTTCAGCCGTGGAGGCGTTATAATGTTACTGTCAATCCCACTATTCATTGGTAAAAAAGTAGCCCAAGAGTTGGCGGTGGGTGGTGATGACTAGCTGCCTTCCCTCTAGTCTTACACTGCTAAATTATGTACAACTAGTGCAGATAGCCCTTGTGTAGCTTTGCGCGAAATTAAAAACAAACAAACAAGCATGCATACTTGTCATTTTAATAGCAGTATAAAGTGATTGTAAAACTGTTTTCAATTGTAATCGATCAAAACGTTGTGGTGAAAACACTTCAAGGAAAAAAGCACGCGTAGATCAATAACTTTAGTTTTAATAAGTTTCCAAGAAGGAAATGTTTCAATTAATCACAGTTCCAAATACAACATATAATAAATATTTGTATCACATTGTGAAACAAAACTGAGTAACTTAATACGACAAAAAAGCTCCTCTCTACTCTTCGCTATCCATTTTTGTACTCAGTACTTGCTGTATGCACAAGCTTTGCTGTGTTAGTTATCGAACTTTTGACCTGCCGGATGCCATATGACTTAACAGTTGATAAGCTGAATTCTTTGTGCTGCACATTTCAATGATGTAGTTATATGTAAAAGTACTAAAAATATATATTGTAATATTTTAGAAATTCAATTTATCTGGTTTGAGAAAACAGAGTTCGCAATACACGCTCTAATTGCTGTTTAATGTAATGAAAGCCAACACATGATTCACAACTTCCACTCAGATATGTCCCGCTGTGGGACAACTACAAATTTACCGAGCCACAACGCTCAGCTCCGAGATTCCATTTCCTGTGATGGCAGAGCAGATAGTCTTATGCTTAAAAAATTTTGTTTGGTTCGTACATTCAGTCTACTAACGTTTGTGTTTCTTTGGTTCAGCAAAAAAAGGTGCTCGAGGAGTTACGTTTACTGCGCCATCTGCAGGGATCAAACTCCTGATTGCAGCTTTAATTTTAATCTTACTGCTGAGCTCCAAGGAGAAGCACTAAAGTCAATTTTATGTCTAATACTCATACAGTTCACTTTATTATAAAACTGGACATCATTTCTCTGATCCTGTAAGTCAAAACCACCAGAAGACAATTTAGAGTTAAGAAGGTTTCACATTATATATAAATATATATATATATATTTAACTATATTAATTTCTTTGTTTCTGAATTGGAAACATACCTCATTCTTACAAGGCCAGTGTATCAAGGTTTAATATTTTCAAACAAGAAGATAAAATATAGTGTACCAATTAAATCTAGTTTAAGATGGTAACAGTAACTTGTTTGTAATCGATTAACAAAATACTAGTAGCCTCTTTTCAAAATTATTTAGACCCGGCATGGCCAGGGGGTTAAGGCGTTCGACTCGTAATCCTAGGCTTGCGGGTTCGAATCCTGGTCGCACCAAACATGCTCGCCCTCCCAGTCGTGGGGGCGTTATAATGTGACGGTTAATCCCATTTTTCGTTGGTAAAAGAGTAGCCCAAGAGTTAGCGGTGGGTGGTGATGACTAGCTGCCTTCCCTTTAGTCTTACACTACTATATTAGGGACGGCTAGCACAGATAGCCCTCGTGTAGCTTTGCGTGAAATTCAAAAACAAACAAGATTAATATTTATTGCAATTACTTTCTAACTAATCTAATTTTAACTTATGTTTCTACTGCTAATCAACAGGTGTTTTCAGGTGTGGCATAGTGAGAAAGTATATTAGTGCGATCTGAACCAAAGGTCTCACAAACAGAAAGCAAGAGTATGAGGCTGTTGTCCCCCAGCTTCTACGAATGTTGGATTTTATCTTTTTTCTAGCAGTGGTTAACAGGTTTCTGCTAATATCAATATTTGATACACTTGAAATATGTTAACTATGGGGATGTAGGAACGTATTTAGCTTTCATTTCGAACTGTGATTATTCACATATAATTCTGATAATGCCACACTTTGATGATTTTCTTTGGCAACAGCAACTGCTGAACTGCCGATGTTGTAGAGTTTAATTGTGGTATTGATAATCTTAATTTTCTACTTTAACTAGTTTTGTTTTGCCAATTTATTCATTTCTACGGTCGCAGGATTGCTTGTGGTTGTAATGGTATTGAAGAGGGTATGTAAATTTGGGAGATATTGTGACTTTTGGAAATTATTCTAACCTCATGCTCTCTCCGTATATTCCGAGAGCAATCTAAGATATATTAGGAATAGAGATAGAGGACTTTGCGATCAAAGTTTTTTTTTTTTTTTTGTTATTTACAAAGATTTATTCAATGGGGTAGTTATTTATAAATCCAAAAATGGGGCGTTGTAAAATTCCATTATAAGTGGCATTAAGAATACCCATAATGCTAAAAATCTAATTGTAAATACTTCTAGAACAGAAAATGATGTTGACTTAATTGCAAAAGTGCAAACTAACACACACACACTATTACACACTAACGTCATTAAACTGAAAAACAAAACTCAGATTGACAGAATCTCTTGACATGCTACCCACCGAGCAGTTAGTAACAAATGTCTTACATGAAAATATTACTTCAGGTTAACGCCATTACAGCATACATCTCCTTTATTCAAATTGAAATTCTTTACATATGGATCTGATAATTCCACACGTAAATGGTTTTCTTTGGAATATAAATCACGTGCTGAATTGCCGAATAGTTTCATGTGGTGTTAATATTTTTTAATCTAACTAGTTTTATTGTTTTGGCAATTTATTCATTTCTATAGTTAGTCACAGGATTGTTTGTTGTTCTGATGGTATCAAGGTAAGGGAAAGTATGTACAGTTTGGATCCTTGAAAATTATATTGACGTAAACATTTTTCCTAAACTGAAAATGCATTTACAATAACAATTACCTCCATTGATACTTGTAGCTATCATTCGACCTCCAGGATTGTATTCTTTGCCCATCTATGCACTGATTGATTTTTTCCCTTTCTTTAATTTAGTCTTTTAAACTCAACTCAGTTTTCTTTGGCAGTATTCTCTCCACCTACGTCAATGGGCCTTCTATCCTGGTACTGTGTATAAGCACGTCATTCAGCTAGTTTTATCACGTTTTCATGTCTGAAACCATCTCAGTCTCTGATACCAACTCTTAGTGTGGAGAAAGGGTGAAGTATTGTTGGAAGTACATTTTCAATTACTGAAAATGTTACTTCCAAAATGTACATATAATTTAGTGACACTTATTGTTAGAATCCCACATTGAAGAGGTGGAGAGGTCAATGAAGGCATTATCCATACAGAAAGTGTCTGCATAGGTCAGTGGTGTATAGTGTGCCAATATAAGTGGTACCAACGAGGGTGAATTGCACTATATTCAGAACAAGTCTGCTCTTCATCTTGAAATTAATTCCTGTACAAGGTGAAATAGAAAATGAGTAATTATTATAGGCCAGCTCCAATCGTATAGCAAAGGTTTCCAAAATTGTGGGTTGCAATTAAGGGGTCTTGGTCCTTATATTCCATGTTGGTGGCTTGAAAAATTGGACCACAACGTTATATATAGGTATACTTTTGATTGAATCTCAGTCAGTAATGTGTTCCAAACCAATGAAATCACGACGAGAAAGCAAGCAACCTGAAATGAAAACTTTCTTACACTTAAAGAGGTTTGAAAGCCAATACCCAAAGCTTGGAATGACGGGATTTAGTATGCCTTATTCAACCAAAGGAACAGAACTCAGCTGGTTTGGAAATATTTATATTTATCCAAGTGGGCAAGGAGCATTTCAATTGTCCCTGACATTATTGAGAGAACATGAGTGTTCAATCAAAAGCCCAGGATGGAACCACTCCTTATTTGGAATTACGAGGAGATAGTGGACCTCATTCCATGAACATTATACGAAACTGATGTTGGTCAAAACGAAGGGCCTTGCACACTTCAACTGGATAGCTTAGCATCAAATTTGAATTGGTATTATTAGTAGGCTTCCACGGAGACTGGTGGTGCTTCTACTAACATTGTGTAAAAACATCCAGAAACCTGGATAAGAAGGCTTTCAATGAACCATCTTCAAGAATGAATAAAAATATTCTAACCATCTGAAGAAAGAGCCATTTTACAAACCCAATAATTGGAAACTAGATGTGGTAAAAACTCCATAGCTCTACTAGTAGAATTTGGGGGAGATGCAAGGTAAGGAGTCCTGGGTAACAGTGCTCTAGAAATATTGCAATAAGCGAATAAAGTTCCATAACTTTTAAAAGCTAAATGACATCAATTTATTCAATTTAGTGATTGGCAGGGACAGTCAGGATGCCCTTTAGCTTTACTCATAATAGTCCACGAGTGGCAGTCCAGTAATAAGGTAAATATCATTTGGTGATATACTAAACGGTCTTATGGAACACTACATTTCTACAGAGCCTATTGTAACTGATAGTAATAGTAATTACGTTGGTTGCTAGTGCAGAATCGAATTGAAAAAGCAAACAACTGTATGGGTAACATGTACCACAGAGAGGGATAGAGTGAAAAAATAAGAGATCTTAGAAAGTAAAGAGACAAAAGTACTCACTGCTGTTTATAATCTAGCAAATTAGGAAACAACCATAGGAGGTACTCTAAAACTTTTAGCAAAAGAAACTGCCAGATAATGTAAAGGATGCGAGAGAAGTATTGGGAGAAGTTCACATACAAGACTGTATAGTGTTTTTTAGCAGGTAATTCAAACTGGCAGCAAAAGATTTGTCGAATGTGAGATGTGACTTAGAAGTTCTCGACTGTAGAGAAAGTTCAGAATAAGTAATTATAGATGTTTGCAAAGCCACGTCATAGTAATTAATTGGGGATAATTCTTAAGAAACTGAAGGATCCTAATAAATAAATAGTAGTTTCATCACCTTCAAAGGAGGTAGTGTGAGCCGCATAATGTTTCAGGGCTCTGACAGGACATAAATGATCAGACATAGGAATGATGAGTAGCTGGAAAAATAATTTCCAAAAACGATTTATTCTCTTCCTTGCCTGCCAATCCGAAAAGGAAAGAACCTATCAGGTTATAGCAGGACTGAAGTGGAGTAATTATCATGTGCACCTGTAGTGCAAACAGTTCCAATCTATGACATCCACGTATCAACAGTGACAAAAGAGCATTAAGGGAATGGTGATACAAGATACATGAGGCTAAAAGTAATACATTTTTAATATCACAGTTAGGTAATTGAGAAAGCTGTTTGGGAAGAAGGACTAGATGATTGAAGAAGACTAATAATTATTAGGAAGTCAAAACTTCCTGATGTTTAGAATAACAAGTAGTGGATAAAACTGCCGCATATAAAGCAACAGTAGATGAATCTACTGTTAAGGTGGGCATCTTTTGGTGAAGTGAGTTTATTCTTCTCGTGAGACGTCATTGGCTATAAGTTTGCCATTTTTGTTGAAAAATGGCCATTGTGGGTTTACAAACTAAAACACATACAGGGTAACATTAGAAGTTAAATTATTCCATACATGAAGTTTAAACTTGAGGAAGTATGAATGTAGAATGTTGGATCAAGGTTACCTTGGATAGTGAAAGAAGCAGAGGTGGACAGTTCTGAAGATATTGTAAAAGAGGAAACCATAGTTGGGCTTACCAATATCAAGCATAGGAACGAATCATAGCCACAATTCTGAGTAGCATCCATTTAATTAGGCCAAGACAGATAGTCTGCTACTTAAATATTCTTCCCTGTAACATGGCAAGCTAGAAAACTGATATGATGGGGATGAACCCATTAAAGAAATATGAAGAGTTTGAAAAATGAGGTCAAAACAAAGTATGCCCTCATGAAAGAAAATTGAAGAGACTAATGTGCAATTCGTGGAATGAATCATGGTGATTCTCCTATACAATAGATTTAGACTTGAACCATTGCTTATTGGACAGCAAAGTGTTCGAAATTATTGATATGGAAGAAAAATTTCTCTTCCATTGGTATAACCCGAAATTTCTGACTTTCAATGTATGTACCCTGTCCCTGAAGCAAGACATCTGTGAAAAGATGAAACTCAAGACAAGGGTGCAGTATAGGAATACTGATGGTAGCGTTGATCCAATCTAACCACCACTTGAGACTTCCTGATAAAAGACACTGATCGACTGATCCAATGTATGGAAATTCTTAATCCATTGTTTGTACAGTGACCAATAAAGAGACTGCATTTGTGGTCATCCTGAACGAATCAGCAATTTGATGGATACTTATATCCCCAAAATAGAACCATATAATTCAATGAGAGTCCAGCTTAAATCACTTTGAATGAAAGATGTAAATAGATAATATTTTAATTCATCAAGAGAATATACTTCTTGATTTTGATACAAATGTCAGCCAAAAATCTGGGTATATTGTTCTGCTGATTGACAAGATGATAGTAGAAGTACCCAGTCATTCACATAATGGAGAGTGCATAGGCCCACAATACAAAGGCAACAATATGAAACGTGGTGAATGATCATGTAGATTGAGAAAAAGATACCATCGTGAACCTAGGGGGATCAAAACATTGGTTAAGACGAGAAAAATCGACGATCGGGTGCCAGTCTTACATTTTCTTAGGCACAAGAAATAAACTTGATTAAAAATCTGGAATAACAGGATTGATCCTACCGCTCCTTCACCAGTAACTCTTGGTAGCCTTGGAACGAATATCTACTTTCTATAGATATGTTGGGGTGAAATACCACAGGTTTTAGAGGTGCGATTTGTTGTGAATTTTAGACAGTTAAATGAGGAATATTTGCACTAGTTGTCCCTAATTTAGGGGTGTGAGACTAGAGAGAAAGCAGCTAGTCATCACCATTATTGCCAATTCTTGGGTTACCTTTTTCAACAACTAGTGGGATTGACCATCACATAATAATATCCCCATGGCCGAAAGGGCGAGCACATTTGGTGGGACAAGGATCGCAACCATGACCTTATCCATGCTAGGCTCGAGTGGGAGGATAATGAAGTTGAAGATAACAGAGTAACCGCCCCTGAAGCCATTGATCTGTGGTAAAGGAATATCATGTGTTTTTCAATCGTAACATCACTCCTACAGATACCATCCACATAGAGAAGCTACCAGTGTTGTTGGAGACACTCTGCCTGAGCAGAGGTGCCTTGAAACTAAGGATGGAATCTTTTCTGAGTATCCACAGAGTGACTTCTAGCAAAATACAAAAAAAAGTCTGTCAGTCAAGCACAACAAGGAAAAAAAGCAAACCGTTGACGTCAGTTCTTGATTCTAACGCTTCTGGGACGCACAGGCCCGGCATGGCCAGGTGTTTAAGGCATTCGACTCGTAATCTGAAGATCGCGGGTTCGAATCCCCGTCGCACCAAACATGCTCGCCCTTTCAGCCGTGGGGGCGTTATAATGTAACGATCAATCCCACTATTCATTAGTAAAAGACTAGCCCAAGAGTTGGCGGTAGGTGGTGATGACTAGCTGCGTTCCCTCTAGTCTTACACTGTAAAATTAGGGACGGCTAGCGCAGACAGCCCTCGTGTAGCTTTGCGCAAAATTTAAACAAACCAAACCTGGGTATTTCTACCCAGTAAATTTCAACAGCATACAATAAGAGTAAGAGTAGAATCTGACAAGTGTAACGGATTTATCGTTATACATTTATTATAATACCTATGGTTGTTTCTGTATAGTTTTCTTTTTTTTTGTATGTGACGTATATTCTTGACTATGTATTGCATAAGTCCCGCTTATTCTCGAAAGTTATAGAACGTTCTTGAGTAACGATTAATAATGCACTATGCGTGTATATACTTTTAGTGATTGACAACATTATCCCGTTTTGGTGAAGGTTCTAGAGTTTCACGTGATTTGTATAAAAAGCAACCAGCGGAGAAACGGAAGTGGTTATGTTGTTGGACAGCTACAGTCAGTGTGTTATAGGTCTAGGAAGCTATTACTGTGATTAACGTCCGTCAGTCAGAAAACTACAGAATTTGACCAGGTACATTACAAACCATTCAACTTCAGTGAATTAGATCGGACATTATTGTTTCTACGACGACGTTAAATATCTTCTTCTGATAAGAAGTGAACTTCTACCTGGTGTGAGGCTATCCAAGAAAGATGTTGTTAGCTCAGTGCAACAATATCAACTGACAATGAATTTGCTTGGTGTGTTCTTGTATCGTAAATAAAATATTTAATTCTTGTCTGGATATAAAACGCAGTGTTGTGTGTAAGTTTGTAAAACAGTTGTGTATAAACCGTCATTTGTAATAACTACTAGTAATTGCTTGTTTGTTTATTTGTTTGTTTTTGAATTTCGCGCAAAGCTACTTCAGGGCTATCTGCTAAAACTGTCAAACAATAAGAAATACTCTAGTTAAGAGAAAACGACCTTTACTCTCCAGATAAATATAAAACAATACATTTTTATTTAAAACAACGTTTTACCTTTGCCGTTTTTTCAGGGTTAATAGACAATTAATTAGTGTATAATTTAACGAATGTTCTCATGTCAAAAAGTTATGTACAGTAACACCGAAAAGGCCGCAAAGGTGAAATGTGGGTTTAAATGAAAATACATAATTTTTAATTTTATCTGGAGAGTAAAGATCGTTTTCTCTCAACTTTCTTCAAAAAATGTGTAAAATCCTTTCAGTATGCACTACATATTTTCAAAGGCAACAAAAATTACTCAAGTTCTTTTACTGCAGCAATAACAGTTGTATTTCTAACACAAGTTTTAAAAGTAAATTGGAAGTACAGCCTTTACTAAAGTCTAATAAATTTACTAGTTATTGCTACTCAAGAATAAATTGTTTGTTTGAATTTCCCACAAAGTTACTCAAGGGCTGTCTGCGCTAGCCGTCCCTAATTTAGCATTGTAAGACTAGAGGAAGGCAGCTAGTCATCACCACCCACCACCAACTCTTGGGCTATTCTTTTACCAACGAATAATGGGACTGACCATCACATTATAACGCCCCCACGGCTGAAAGGGCGAGTATGTTTTACCACTATTCGTTGGTAAAAGAGTAGCCCAAGAGTTGGCGGTTGGTGGTGATGACTAGCTGCCTTCCATCTAGTCTTATGCTCCCCGCTAGTACAGCGGAATGTTTCCGGATTTACAACCCTAAAATCAGGGGTTCGATTTCCCTCGGTGGGCTGAGCAGATAGCCCGATGTGGCTTTGCTATAAGAAAAACACAAACACACCTCTAGTCTTACACTACTAAATTAGGATAGCCCTCGAGTAGCTTTGTGCGAAATTCAAAACAAACAAACAAACTTGTGCAGAGAAGTTCATGCCTAAACGCTTTGTTGAAAAAAGTGGTAGAATTATCTCAACTTGAGTGAAACCTTTGTGGTCGAGTGATAACTGAAAATATTAGTGGGTAGTAAGTATGTTTTTGAAGTTGTGATATATTCCTAATGTACTGTAAAATACATTCTATATGGGAACTGGTGGTCGTGTGATTAAATATATTTCTCCCTTTTTTTTACAAAGATTTATTTAATGAGATAGTTACAAACAACCTTAAAAATACTTAAAGGCCTTGGAGCAACAAGACAAAAATCTTTCCGCGACTAAAACTCGCCAATGCTATAGAAAAAATAGTTATACCTGTTCAAAAAGTACAAGCAATCTATAATAATTGGCCATTGTTCCAATTTTCCATGTTAGAGGACATTACACCTGTGTATCGGAATACATTGTTTACTATCTCCAGTGCAATTAAACCCTACTTACTGGCTTTCCAGTTCCTAGGTGTCTTAATTCTCTTGACTGTGGGTCGCGAGTTCGAATCCCCGCCGCACCAAACATACTCGCCCTTCAGCCGTAGGAGCGTTATAATGTGACGTTCAATCCCACTATTCGTTGTTAAAAGAGTAGCCAAGAGTTTGTGGTAGGTGGTGATGACTAGCTATCTTCCCTCTCGTCTTACACTGCAAAATTAGGGACGACTAGCGCAGATAACCCTCGTATAGGTTTGCGCGAAATTCCAAGAAACAAACAAGCAAACTCTTGACTGTGACGGCATGTAATTCTCTGGTATAAAAATTGTACCTTTCAACAACTTTAAGCAGTAAAATGAAGGACATTGTCTGACATTCCAACTGGACACAAGTTGTCTTGTGCCAACTTATGCAGTTAATCAAAAATTGACTTTCAGTACATTTAAAAAAATATAGAGAAACTTGATTGATCCCACGTGTTTACAAATAGTTTTATATAAGGCTACTAACAATTTATTACCATAAAAACACAAGAAAAAACAAGTTCCTGAAATAGCAAAACTTTCAGTCATTGACTAACATTCATCGTTCAAGCCCATTTTAACCTTCCTCTCGAGGAAAGTCGTTTCCTGTCATAGGTATATTTCTTTTAATTAATATCATGTGTGTATAAACACTGACATTACGATCGAAAAGTTTTATGTACACCTAAACATTTAAAGATTTTGACGTCTGATTCTCAAATAAACTCACAGAATAGATTATGAATATAAGACTCGGTGAGGTACCAACAAGATAGCTGTTTCTAGTCATTTGAACGACTCTGTGGGATTGTTTTGTTGAGTTTGTTTTGAACTTAGCGTAAATCTACCCGGGGCAATTTGCCTTATTTTTGAGCTTTTAGAAACATTAAGAAACAAACAAACAAACTATGTTTTTGCTTTTCTTTAATTGTGTGCAAAGCTACTCGAGGGCCATCTGCGCTAGCCATCCCTAATTTTGCATGCAAAACTAGAGGGAAGGCAGCCAGTCATCACCACCCACCGCCAACTCTTGGGCTACTCTTTTACCAACGAATAGTGGGACTGATCGTCACATTATAACGCCCCCACGGCTGAAAGGGCGATCATGTTTGGTGTAACGAGGATGCGAACCCGCGACCCTCGGATTACGAGTCGAGCGCATTAAAAATGTCATCATCATCCGGTATTCCCAGGTGGTCACCCCCCCCCCCTCCCTACTAACCGGGCGTTCGGTCAGTTGAGATTGTCAAACGTCGGTAAATTCCTTTGTGAGACAATCAAAATTTCATTTGTGAAATTAGTTCGTGGCGTATTCATAAAGTAATTATTGGTAAAAGTCAGATTAACAACTTCTAATATAAAGAAAAACCAGTGCGTTCTGGTGACACTAGTCATAACAATGACTTGTGTCATGCTGCTCAACAAAAATATAACCTGATGTTGTTGTCAGTCTGGGTACTGAAAGTATAAAATGATGTATAGACAACAAAACTTAAAATTATTTTATTCTCAATTTATATTTTACATTGATTAAAGAACAAATAGGTTAATTCAGAAATGGAAAGTTTAAATTTGAATCGATATTTGTACTTTGAAGTTTATACATTTGGATCTAGGCTAGGTGATCCCTCATTTCATTTTAACTTGAGGCTTATTATAATAACACTCACAGCACTTATAGGTATATTTATTTTCCTTTGTGCATGAGTAATAACTGAAGTCCCCCTCCCCAGATGACACAGCAGCATGTCTGCGGACCTACAACGTTTGAAACCTGTTGTGAGCAGAGCACAGATATCCATCAGTTAAGCAAAACTTCACACAAACAGTAAATAAAAGATGTAAAACAAAATCAAATAATTTTATTTCGGTAAAGCGTGGCATCTCACACAGAACACTCAGTTTTCGTGAGTGATTTTCATTTCATATATTTACTTAGTTATTCAATTAATTATGAAAAAATATAATTGCTGCGTAAACGTCTCAGAACAAAGGAATATTTTGTCATTCTTTCCATCTTATGTCATTACAGAATGTAAATTTCAACAATGGAAAAAAACAGAGTATTTAACATTACATTACGTTTTCTCGTGCTACGGCCCAAAATGCGTAGAGAATTATCAGTGGAGATTTCACTTCACATAAAAATTTTACGTTATGCTGGTTGGACTCTCCAACAAATTGCTGCCGATTTGAAATGCTCCCCAAACATTGTCAAGTACACCTGGACACTGAGACAGGTAAATTTGAAAATAGGAAAGAAAGAGGCAGAACACATAAACTTAATGATACTGATGTTGAGTATCTGCAGATTTTGGAACAGAAGGAAGACTGTCGCTGATCTCAAGCACAAGATAAACAACCATGTACCAAATGACAGGGCCCGGCATGGCCAGGTGGGTTAAGGCGTGTGATTCGTAATATGATGGTCGCGTGTTCGCACCCCCGTCGCGCCAAACATGCTCGCCCGTTCAACCGTGGAGGCGTTATAATGTGACGGTCAATCCCACTATTCGTTGGTAAAAGAGTAGCCCAAGAGTTGGCGGTGGGTGGTGATGACAAGCTACCTTCCCTCTAGTGTTACACTGCTAAATTAGGGACGGCTAGCGCAAAAATAAACAAACCAAATGACAGAAACGTGCCCATGTCTACAGTATCAAGAAGACCTAACAATGGGATATTTGGTTGTAGAAGTGAAAAAAAAAGTCTTACTTCGATCTCCAAATATTGTCAAGTAACTGAAATTTGTTAAAAAGTACAAATATTGGACTGTTGTTAACTGGAAATAGATGTTATGGACAGATGAATCGAAGTTTGAAATATTTGGTTCACAATTTAAGTTGTATGTCCGGTGAGGAAAGGTGAAAAATATTTACTTCAATGCGTAGTACCTCCCATGAAGCATGGGGGAGATGGTGTGGGGTGTTTTTTCTGCTGAGGCGACAGGAGATATTTGCAAAACAGATTGAATAATTAACAAGCGCAAGTACCATCCGCCAGACTGATCTGCCATAATATATCCAGTGGTTTGCATATTATTGGTAAAGAACTATACTACCAAGAAGATAATGACATCAAACAGTCATATATGCAAAAAAAAAACACGATCTAAACCTAATTGTGCATATTTGGGATTTGATAGTTTAAAAACTTGACAAATCAAAAGTTACTTTCAAAGAAAATTTATGGGAGAGTATTAGAGACATTTGGAGTAAAATTCCAAAGGACATATTTATTAAATATATTTCAACAATGCCTGAAAGACTGCAGTTATTAAAGCAAATGTCCCCCGCTGGTACAGCGATAAATCTGTGGATTTACAATGCTAAAATCAGGGCTTCGATTCCTCTCGACAAACTCACCATATCTGCCTGATATAACTTTGTTACCCGATGTAACTTTGCTATAAGAAAACACACACACACATTGAAACAAAAGGGGAACATACAAAATATTAACTATTTGCTGAACTTAACATTTGTACCAAGTTTCTGTTGTACTAAATATCATTTAACAAAATTTTTTTGTTTCACCTGTGATTTATCTTCCGTTGTTCTTCGATAGTAGCCGGAAAACTAAGTTTGACGTCATTCTAACACTTCTGCGCAGTACTGTATGTGAAATAATTTATCGGAAGTACTGCATTAACTTGTAACATTCTAAAACAAAATTTAAGTCACTAAGCATTTCTTATAGTACACAACATCAAGACAAATAGTACTGTTTGGGCAGGGATCATTGACAATTACTATCTCCAAGAGATAGAATATCACCAATGACATTTTAGGAAAACAGTTTTAAATGAAGCAACATGCAGTCGGAAATTTATAATACCAGAAATGTCGAAATTCCAACAAGTTTTTTTCCATATTTTCAAGTAGATGAGACGTTTTACTGTATTCTAGAGGGTTGAAACAATGTGGAGACTTCTAGTTACTGGTTATAAGAAGGCATATGAACATAAGGCTTCTGGTATGATGTCTTTATACCCTATTGTCTAGTGTATGATCACGTCAGGAATGGCAGGCTTATTCTATCAGTCCATTGTCACTCTTCTGCGAGTGATTAGTGTATTGCCTACAAATAATAATATATTAAAATATAGTGCTTAAATAGATGTTCACAGAGAACTAGCATGTGCGCTCTGGAAAAGGCTTCAACTAGTCAACACAAGAAAAACATGAACAGGAAAACCAAGACTTAGGCTTAAAGTTTGTAAACAATACATGCATAAAAAATGTATCAGACTCCATCAACCTCGCGTTATAAGATATTACTGCATTAGAAGTTCATTCACACTAGTTTTGACCAGTGTTCGGGACATTTCAAGCTGCAGTTTTAAGTTATAGTGTCTTCTGTTTTGAATATTATGACAACTTTCAGTGGAAAAATCACGACTGCAAGTTACAAACCATCTACCTAATTCAACCGAAGGTATTTACACGTCCAAATCACCAATGAGTACATGAAAGGTAACAGTAGATTGTGTTAAATTATAGATTATTGCCCAACCTGTGTGACGAATCTGTTTTGTATATAGCCGTAAGAGACTTTAACTCCATACTTGGAATGAAGATGAAATTAATAATAAACATTTATATTCTGATATAAGTGCTGTCCATCGTGTACTCTATCCATTACTTTGATTTGTGTTTGATTTTGAAATATATTTGTTTTCACTTTGTTTACTTTGTGTTCAATTTTTCTTGTTTCAAATGCAGTCAGAGTTGGAGAAATTTAGTCTAACTGCGCAGTGCACTTTGACCTATCTCAAGCTTTTGCAGTTAGTGCTCTTACCTGCAATATTACCAGTGCCTTACAACTGCTTACGAAGCTAAAATAGAGCTTTATATAAATAAATCACTTTATCAATCAAAAACATGCTAAATAATTTCTTTACGGAGGAAATTATCAACCAACTAAGCTCTGTTATTTTTCTTGATATCAGATATTTTTATTAATTCTTTACACATGCATGTACTTAAAAAAAAATGATTGCTAACTTGTCGATTACAAATATTTTATTTTGAGTTTCAGATTTGTCAGTTTAGTTGTCCTCAGGCAACTATAGTGACCATCAATATTAGAAAAGTTTAAAATTGATCAAACATTTAAGTAGTATCTTTCCAGGTGCATTATAAGTAAATAAAATGTTTATTTTTTTTTGTTAGACTTGGTTATTTCTTAGGAGTTTTGATGAATATTTCAAAAACCTGTTGGCCACCATCTTCAAACACTGGTGTCTATAGCAGTCTAGGTGGATTTATTTTATCTTGTTAAATACTGAAAGCAGGCGAAGCAGTGGAGCCAATAAACTTAATTATCGTAATAGAATTGCTAGATTTGAATTTCTCACTTCCCTTTTAATTTCAAGGTTAAACTTAGAGATGTTAAAACTCGTATTTCAGATCTATCTCTTGTATACTAGAATACAAGGCCCACTTAATCAGTCTGAATATGTCACATACGTGTACTCTTGCCCATCTGCTTATGAGGCAAACTAGCATAAAACCACATACAAATGTGACAGCCATAGCTCCAAGACCAAAGGATCTACAAACGTGAAATTTTGCACCAATACTAAGTGGACACTGAGGGTCTGCACCTGGGTATCTGTAATTCTTACCCACGCTCGTGGGCTTTATTTTAATGAGGTAAGCTAGCGAAAAACCGTATAGAAAAGAAGTTGGTACTTATATTACAAATTACAGATATAAATCACAGACAGGCATGTGCGTCTGTGCGTATCTTTTTAAAGAGAGAATATAGCGAAAAACCACATAGAAAAGAAATGGTTCTTTATACAACAATTTCTAATATGTAGAAAAGCCAGTGTATTTTGGTAACAATACGTTCCAACAAGGGTTTTATATCGTGTTACTTAGCAATAAAATTATAACCTAATATACTCGTTAACACGCTATGTGCTGAAAGTGTAAAACGAAATGTGTAAACTACAAAACTGGAAGAAAAATCTGTAATTCGGAGGCTCCGTTAATTCAAGAGGTTTGTCTTTTAATATTAGTTTTTGTTACTTAAACCTAAAATTGAAGGACAAGTTAGAGGAACGACTACCTTTACAAACAGGCCACGTACCTTAAAGGAGCAACTAAAGTACATGGGTTATACTTTTATACTAAAATGGGTTAAGAATACACATACTGACATAGTCATCCAGAATAAATCAACCTAATAATCAGAACGAAGTCGGGTACTTCCGCTCGTTTTTATATAAATTTATTGTCTTTATTTCAATTCTCTTTCTTACAATTTTGTCTCTTCTTTATAATTTTGTTTTTTTGTTTATCCTTTTTCTGGCGTTCTATAATATTCTTCCTTAGTTTATTTTATATTATGAATTAAAACGTGTTAACCAAGAAAAGTCTGTTTCAGAATTATACAATTCAGGACATTTAACAGTATTTCTAAACTAAATTTTTACATAAAAACGAGTTAATAAACCTTCTGAATTAATAGCACATTAAACTGAACATTTAAACAACATGTATTAAATATAACAATTTCATGCACAAGTACAAATAATGCTTTATATATTGCATAATATTGTGTCACGGACAGCTGTAAAACCATAGATGAATGTGGTAGTCCAAGTGAGTCTAAGTGTTGCTAAAAGTCGGGTGGATAGTCTGAGATTTATGTTGATGGTATCACATTATCGAATGATAGTTTAAAAATTTTGGATATTATTTTTCATTATGATGGGGAGCTTATGTATCAGATGAACTGGCAGGATATTAGTGTTTAATCTGTTGTTGGCATAAGTTGTCCCTTCATTGTTTCTTTAGTGGCTTCTAGGATATGGCATCCTGTCCAGGTCTTATCCTTAAACGGACCACCATTGGTACCAACTGATAGAATATACTCCCATTTGTGTGGGGTGGTAGAATGCATGAATGTGGCTACATTATCCTTTTTAAACTACGTCTTTTTTATTTCCGTTTAAAATTTCTACAATTATGTTGGGAAGGACATAGTTGTGAGCTCTTATATAAGTTGGTTAAATATTATTTTGATCTCTGTGGTGATTTGAACATCGGTTTTAGAGTATTGGATTGTATTTATCAAGTTTATTTTGCTCGAAATATGCCAATATTCTTTCGTGGAATAATATACGCTTGGAATATTTTGCGTGCAGAAAGTGGAAGGGAAACACTTCCTTTGACTACATATATTTTTGATAAGTCACTGTTTCTTAACGCGCTCTTAAAAGATGGATCTGGTAGACGTCTTTTCTTCATGGAATTTGTTGATGAGGCTATAGGGCGAATATGACTTCTTTTGTATGAGGCCATTCCTCGATTTTTGAGTGTGTAAACTATTGTTGAAATGGCTTTGAAGGTCTCTTTAGATTTTGATCCATCTTTAATTAAACGTCTCTATAATTAATATACAGAGTTCTGCTGAGGTCCTGGAAAACGTTTTTACTTGTTTGCCATTGTGGTATACCGATGAGTTATTGCAGATTCCT
Source organism: Tachypleus tridentatus (assembly GCF_004210375.1). Classification (NCBI taxonomy): domain Eukaryota; kingdom Metazoa; phylum Arthropoda; class Merostomata; order Xiphosura; family Limulidae; genus Tachypleus; species Tachypleus tridentatus. The sequence goes on from NC_134826.1 coordinate 25,071,254, forward strand.
GTATGATACTGATAATTATCGTTTGTTAAGGTGTATCTTTCTATGTTCTTTAATTTCTTTTGTGCGATTTCGTTTACAACCTAGCGTTACATCCTCTGTACACTGGGCATCAATAGTTCCGATGGACAATTGGAAATATCTTTGCCACCGGACTTATGTTTCTTTTGTTGGTTTTGATTTGTGTGATTTGGATTACTTATTGTGGCAACATGCTGTTACAACTGATGTCAAATTGATTCACATGCATTACCATCCAACTGGTAGATGTACATTTTGCGATCGTGATATTGAAACTGTCACTTATTGTTTTCAATGTTCTTGTGCACAAGATTTGTGGGAACTTGTCTTTTATTTACTGAGGTTGGTTTTTGGACGGTCTTTAACTGATAGCGAGAAGCATCGTTGTGGGCCATATGAAAAATGTTAGCGATTCTCATAATAAGTTTTGTCGTTTATTAACTTCTACGGCTAAGAATGCCATTTATTCCGCGAGAAATATTAGATTAGCAAAACGAATTTCATTGCATATGGTTAGTTATTTTCGTTCGAAGGGGCGACATCGTTTTTTTTATTATTATTTTTCTCCTTTAATTTCCCCGATGGATTTGTAGCAATTTTACGGTGTGTATAAGAAAGCTGATAGAGTGATTCAACGTGGTGTTCAGGGTTATACTTTGAATAATATTTTAAAGTGCTGACAAAGATTATTAATTGATCATTTTGTTTAATTTTATATGGTAGCATTCTCTTTTTGGTTGTGTCGTGTTACTACTATTGGTCTAATTACTAATTGTATTTGTGTAGTACCATTTCATTGTTCAACTAGAGTTAAAACGTGGTCTTATATTCATTATTTGGTGTGTGTATGCTTGTTTTTGAAATTCGCGCAAAGCTATACGAGGGCTATCTGCGCTAGCCATCCTTAATTTAGAAGTGTAAGACTAGAGGGTAGGCAGCTAGTCATCACCATTCACCGCCAATCCTTGGACTACGCTTATACCAACGAAAAGTGGGATTGACCGTCACATTATATCGCCCCACGGTTGAAAAGGCGAGCATCTTTGGTGTAACGAGGATGCGAACCCGCGACCATCCGATGACGAGTCCAGTGCATTAACCACCTGGCCATGCCGGACCAATTATTTGGTTAATTCATATATAGTTTTCTGTATTGTATTGCATGTTCACGCCCCCTCTATGAGGGAGGTTTACTAAAGAAAAAATAGAGGCTCGATTCCTCTTGACGAACATAGCAGATAGTCTGATGTGGCTGTACACACTTACGAAATGTGTCATTTATTATCTCGGACATCTGAATAATGTATCAGGAAATTTTATTTACCGTCTTCTCTTTTAAATGGCAAACTTGAAGTGAAGATGAGCAATCGCTGTTTAATAGAATAGGATTAATAGTTCAGCTATTGTTTTGAAACTGTGGTCTTGTATAACACGATGCGGTCTTATGATGGAGATATTAAATATAATGGAGGCTGTGTAGTGCTGGTGTGGTTGATTATGAGCAGTGTGTTAGTGTTTGTCATTATGTATAAATCCAAAGGCCATACCAGAATAAATACAATATAAGTAATGTTACATAATTATCTGTTTCTATTTAATATAACAAGCAACATGATGTAGGACAATATAAAAGAAACAACAACTTAACATTTGAGTTTGTTAACAGGTTTAACTAATCCATCACAAGAATATATATTTGTATCTCAATATGGCTGGTATGGGTATTAAAACTTTTATTAAAATAAAGTGGAGAATAACGTTTCGCCCTTCGTTCTCTACTTCAAGTGGGTTTCTCGTCATCACGAACATATATTTATTTTAAATTAATTTTGTTCACTACAGATGTGAAAAATACGTATACGGGCATATTTGTGGCATCATACAAATATTTTTGAATAAAAACACAAGTTTTTGATTATATCACTCTTGAAATTTATATAACATTTATATTACCCAAATTATGCACGCAAAAGGAATAATGTGACTTCAGATTAGTATTGTAATACTGACCAGAAGGTACGATATTTCTCCATTGAGATTGTAATATTCTTCACACTTCGTTAAGATTCATCCTATCATTCAAATGTTCCAGGAACCTCCTTTTCAATTTGGTCGGCCCGGCTTGGCCAGGTGGGTTAAGGCATTCGTCTCATGATCTGAGGGTCGCGGGTTCGAATCCCGGTCGCACCAAGCATGCTCGCCCTTTCAGCCGTGGGGGTGTTATAATGCGACAGTCAATACCACTATTCGTTGGTAAAAAGTAGCCCAAGAGTTGGCGTTGGGGGATGATGACTAACTAACTTCCTTTTAGTTTTACACTTCTAAATTAGGGATGGCTGGTACAGATAGCCCTCGAGTAGCTTTGTGCGAAATTCAAAAACAAACAAACAATCAATTTGGTCATTATGCGGGGGTACATATAAATTTCAATTTCCCCCTTAGAATCAGCGGATAGCCCGATGTAGCTTTGTTATAAGAAAACGCACAATACACCCCTTCCCCCAAGTCTGTAGAAAAACATTACGTGCGCATCCCGTCAAACCTAAACACTAGGGAAGTGTCAAGGCATCACATATGTTATCATTTCGTCATGCCAAAATTGCTCTAGCAAACAATGCAAAGGTCCAACATCTAATTCGCAGTATTTACTTTACAGTATTCACATATTTACTGAGCCATCAAGCTTGCAGTAGTGACATTGTTTCGCAAAGTGCGTAAGTTACGTTTAGTTTCCTCTTTTGGTAAGAGTTTCAGCTGTATATGGAGTGGAACGACATTCATGCTTCTGTAGTGAGGCCTTTATCAGGTGGAAATGGGAACTTCGCAACAGGCAGGAGCAGTTCATTGAAGCCAAAACTGACATTAAATCCAGTTAACTAAATTGGTTTATAACTCGTATAAGAAACTACCAATAAAAGGTTTAACGAGAAGATGGCAAAATAAAGTGCGTAAATTTTAAAAGCTCAGTAGATCTATTCACATTTAAAAGTTCATGAAAATTAATGATAGAAATAGCCAGTGGTAAATTTCTACAGGAACTCAGCAGAATTGCGTATAGGCACCTTTTTGTTTTTTTAAAGCAGTACCAGTACAGGGTCTCTTCTGAACCGCTTTGCAATTGCTTATGTTTATGTGTAGATTAAAAAAAAAAAAATCTCCACTTCACTTGTGTAAACCTCTATTTTTTTTAAGAATTTGAATCTTGGATAAAGCACCTAAATCACTATTACATTATATCTGAACCAACCTGATGAAACCTCGTATTACACAAAAGGCCTAATTAGAGCTGAATATAACAGATGTAGTGTTGTTTGTATATTTATTAAAATATATTCTTCTTTTGTTTTCATTCATTGATTCTCAAACGTAACTTATTGAACCTTCCTTTATTTGTGTTAAAATTTAAATAAAAAAGGTCAAATGTTCTAACAGTAATAAAGAGCTTTATAGTATCTTACTTGTGGCATTAATCCAGTTAACTGAACTCCATTTATAACAGTCTTTGCTTTCCTCCACCAAGCCACTTTCCAGTTCAGTGGCCAAACTTGTCCACTACATCTATGTGCATATAGATAATTTCTAATAAAATGTGCAGAAAATTATTTTGGAAATTGTGAAATAATATAGTTCACTCAAAGATATTTATAATATTTAAAATGGTGTGAAAACTATGAAGTTAAACAATTGTTGATTTTGTTTTTTCAGAGGATTTATTTTAACTGCTCCTAAAGTTTTAGAAGCAGGATCAACAAATCAGCTGCTGCTGACAATTATCAATGGGCCGGATATTGCAGAGGTTAAAGTTCGTTTGTTGAAAGCAGAGAATGATGATGTTTTAACTGAATCCATTGTTTCAATAACACAGAAAAATTGTAAGTGCTACTACTAAATGTATAGTTTATTCAAAATAGTTAAGCAAGCTAAAATGTTGACAGAGAGAACATAATATGTTAAAAATTACATCACCTTCATTGTCACTTTGGTTTGTTCAGAATGGCAATAAAGATCTACAGTATGTGGGTTTATCATGGTAATTATTTCATAACTATTCACTGAATAAATGAAAACAAAAAGTTCAAAATGTGATTATATTTGGATATTATATTACCATGATTTTTGCATAATTTTCCTGGTATTGTTTTGATATGATAGCAAGTGTTATAAAATATGTCTGTGTTAGATAATTTAGTAACCAAAATACTGAAAAAAATAAGTTTTCTTTTCAGTACTTCACAGTTTGAGATTTATTCATACATGCATATAATTTCAGGACAATAATGGACTTTTATGTCCATTGAGATCATCTCATCCCCAATGCAAAACTCTAAAGTAGATGATTTTTACCATTCCTAAATTTACATTTTTGTCCACCAGTCTTACTATTCTCATTGTTAAATATATAAACGGTGATACAACAACACTATAAATTCCACTTAACAATCTTAAAACACCTCTGTCAGATCCTTCCAATAGAAAACAGTTTTGTAGATCTTAACTTACCTTTGTATGACAACCTTTCCATGCTAGGAATCTTTTTAGTAGACCTCTCTTAAGTCAAAGAACTCAAGGGGGAATACGGTACTCCAAATGTGGTTTAATTAGTGACTTATACAATGACATTAAAATCTCTTTAGAATTTTATTTGGCATTTCTGTAAGTACAACTTAATATCTTATTTTCCCTACCACAAACAACAGAACATTATTTGATTGGATTAAGAAACTTATTAACCAAAACAGAAAGATCTTTTTCTTCCCTAATTGTTAAGGTTATTCTCATCAAAGTTATAATTCAAATTGTGATATACCACCTTAATTTATTATACTTAAAAGACATTTCCTTTTGAAATTAAAAAATAAAACTTAAGTAATATAAAACAATGAATTATAAACTATGTTTTGATAGCAGTCTTATTGGGATTTATCAGAATAAAGTAGTTTTATGTTCATTGCTGTGACAGATTTACTATTATTTGTCTATTGTAATGCCAATGTTTGTTTAAGTTAAGCTGATATTTAAAAGTGTAAATACCTTATACTATTAAATCTGTATTGCAAAATTGACACCTATTCACTAAAATTTTAGAAGATTCATGAGTGTTAAAATCAACAATATATGTGTGTATATAAACATTAGTGTATTATCAGTATTGTTATTCAGGCTGAAATTTCAAGAAACCCTCCTCATACATATAACTGTAACCAACATGACATGCTAAGGTACAGGATGTATTATTGGTTTGCTACAATTGGTATACTATAAACTACTGAAGCTATCACTGTAATTAATGCTTATTAATTGGGAACTTCAGATATTTGACCAGGAATGTTTATGAATTTAGAACATTAGACACCATTTAACTAATTGAGAAATTTAAACATTGTGCACCTGATGACCTCAATACTTACTTGGTCAAAGAAAAAATTGAAACAGTTCAGGAAGCACATGTTCTTTCTAGTGATTACATTTTTAACACATGAAAATACTTTACATAAAAAGAAGTTTCTGCTGTCTCAGTGTAAACCTGTATCCATTCAATCCACTAATGTTGAGATCCTAAAAAATCTAGTTCCTCTAATTTTAAATTTTCTTATAGTCAGGATAAAACTTCTTTTGAACTATCAAGGCCCGTTTGCCATTTTTAAAAAAAACCTGGTCTTGTTGTGTCTGAGTGTTGATGCTTGAAAAGTAAAAGAGGCACCACCTAGTGTGTTCATGTTCACATATGGAATAGATTCACCAGATCACCCAATGTTGTTGATTTGGCAACTGATATAAAGGCTGATGTACTCAAAGAAGAATTTAGATCTTTTGTGTCTGTTGGTTCTGTGTCTTTGACAAACGGTACTGCCGATCCCATACCTATTTGTGTTCTATGTAACACTGTTACGACTTGGTTATTGTTGTTGGACAGTATATTGCCTTTGAATTTGAGTTTGGTTTCTGGTTAACCGTTATTGCTTGGGATATTGAGGATGGCTTTGCCAAGTTTCTTCATAACATTTATTTCGCATCAGACCTAGTTTTGAGCCCAATTTTGGTTGGAGAAAGACCTACTTTTCCAATTGAGTATATATCATTGTTGTTGGGAAAATATTTGGTTAGGAGCAAAGTTGTTGCTGAACCCAAAATGATTAATGAGCAAATAACTCTTCTATCTAAGGATGATGATTTTATTGAGGAGTATCTTGATGTGTGCTATGGCTCAAGTTCAAGCTAAAAAAATTAAGCCAAAACGAATGATTGATGTGTATTTAGAGGACAATATTATAGATCTGTCTCAGACATATTTTGGATCTGATGGATGATTGTTATACTGATTACAATGATTGGTGTGAGGGATCTGGTTCACCTGTTGAATTTTTGTTTGCTCAAAGTAAACTACTCATTGAGCCAAAAAAGGATCCACAGATCTTTTCAATATTTAAATATGCACTCTATTACGTGTTATAATTTATTTTGGACAAGTCTCTGATTTATTACGTTATGTATGTTACATATTACTATCTTAAATAACTGGAAATTTGAATTTAGAAGTTAATTTATTGTTAATATGTATCAAATTTATGTCACAATTTTCTTTTTTAACACAAATATATTTTAATATATAAACACAAATAATACAATTAATAATATTGGTTATTACTAATAGTTATTACAAATGGTGGTTTATGTACATAGTTTTACAAACTTACAAACAATACTGAGTCTTGTATCTGGTCTGGAACTGAATCTTTTATCAATGCTCACAGAGAGGAAATTAATTCTTTGTTGATGACTGGCTAAGCTTGAAGCACCTCTTAGTTTCACCAGCAACAATATCTAATGTTCTCGTAAAAATACTACAATCCAAAGTAATTCACTAAAGCTGAACAGTTTGTAATGTTTGAAATCTAACCAACATTCCTGGTCCAATTCTGTAGTTTTCCAATTAATAGGCATTAATCACAATTATAGCTTCTGAGGCCTATAGTGTACTGACTGTAGCTGATGAATAATAATTTTCTTCTGTCTCTTGCTTAGCTGCTTTTATGTGAATCATGCAATTTTCTTGAAATTTCAACAATGTTGTAGTGTGTTTTTTAAACAAATATTGTTGATTTTTACTCTCAAGAATCTTCTACAAATTTCAAGAACAGCTGGGAATTGAGGAATACACAGTCAAGAATATACGTCACATGCAAAAAAGAAAATTATACTGAAACAAGTGTAGGTATTATAATAAATGTATAATGCTAAATCCATTACAACTTCTAAAAGATGAAGTGGAGAAATTTTCAAATGGTTATTTTTTTCAAAAAATGGGGTGCTTATGAGGAAATATAGATCATGAAATTTGTCTGCTTCGGAGGATTGGGCTATGGTTTATCAAATCAATTTTTTTCCAAAGCTTATCATTATGTAATTTTGAAAATTGCACATCAACTCTCCATGGCAGGTCATTTAGGTGTCTACAAGACATGTGAAAAACTTATAAGATTTTTTTTTTTGCCAAAAATTGGGAAAGATGCAGTAACATTTCCAAAGCATGTTAAAAAATTTTCAAGACAAGATGTTCTCTTAATGAAACCATGTTGACTATCCAATAAAATTCTAAATTTTATTGAATGACTTTGCAAAGTAGCTTTCTTTAGACTTTATAAAACTTTTTCAATAAATGTTGTAATACTAATAGGTCTATAGTTACTGGACAATCATTAATAGTTTTTTTAAAAGAGGAATGAGATTAAATAATTTCCAATTTCTTGTACTGGCCAACTATTCAAAGACTTGCAAAAATAGTAGCAAGTGGCTCAGATATCTAATCCTTAATTTTCAAAATCCTTATGGAATTATTATCTGACCCAGCAACTTTATTGCTCTTTAAAATTCTCAGTTTAAAAGAAACAAAAAAAACTCAGAATTAATGTGATCATGTTGTTCTGTTTTGTTTCCATCATTCAACTGTTCAAGATGAGAAATATTGCTTAAACCTCCATTAGTAAATACTTAAGAAAAATCAAAATTTAATAAACATGGCATCTTATCATTGTCTGGTACAAGCCATTCTTTATCTTTCTTCAAAGGTTATACCTAAGTCCTAACATTCTATTTATCTTTAATATATTAAAGAAATCCTTACTGTTAATATTTAGATTTTCAGCCAACCTTTTGATGTCTTAATTTCTTGTTTGATTAACTTTCTTGATCTTATATAATCTTCTAAAATATTTTGGACCATGTGTGAGCCAACCTGATATTTTACTTGTAGCTACCTTTTTCTTTCTATAAGGAATATTTTTATCTTGAATACTAATAATTTGTCTTTGAACATTTTCTATATTTGATTAGTGACTCCAAATAACTCAGGTTCACAATGAAAACAGATAACTCTTGTCACATCCTATCAAAATTTGTTTTTTTGAAATTTATAACCAAATGTTATTATTCTTGATCTCTATATGCAGCAAAATATTAAACCTAATAAAGCAGCGATCACTTGCACTCAGATGTTTTTGAATTTTCACCCTCTCAACCAATTCTGTATGAGAAGTTAACAATAAATCTTAAATAGTATTGTTTGTATAAGGTTCCTTGACCAATTGATAAAGAAATACATCTTAAACAGTTTCAAGAAACCTTTCTCTCTCATGATTTGACTCTAACATTTCCAGTTTATATGCTTGAGCATAAAATTACCCATAATTATGACCTCACTGACAGCTGAAATCTTAATTTCTCTAAAGTTTCTCATAGTTTTTTCAGTATAATCTGCTGGTCTGTAAGAAATTTCCCCTAAAAGCTTTTTTTCCCTTTATACTTGCTAATAGAAACTCAAATGCATTCAGTCTCCTTACTGTTATATTTGATATCCTCAATAGGATATAACTCATGTTTTAGATATAAAGCCACTTCTTCCCTTGTCTTTCGAATTCCATTACTATTAAACAACTATAATTTTGTATTTCAAAGAAATTTATATCATCACAATCATTTACACTTAACTATGTTTCAGTTATTGTGAATAGATTAAAATCATCTGTTCTTACCAGTTCTTTAGAGTCATCCATTTTATTTCTTATAGTTCTAAAATTACAGTTGTAACAGTTCAGTCCAATGCCCATAGTTAAAGAAAAACATTAGTACAACACCACGACTTGCAGAGATAACTGACAGAAACTAGTGATTTAAGTTTCATAGCCACTTGTATCACTGAACAGATGGGGAAAGTGCATGAGATTACATCTGTAGTACTTAAGGAACATCATTTGGATATTTGGTAGTATAAATACCTCATTCTTGCATAGAATCCCCCTTTTCAGATCCAATGCCACTGGCACTGAGTGATTTTGTTGCAGATTTTCAGTTTGCCTGTGGCACAAGTGAAACTAGCTGAAAGTTTTTACTGGGAGGAAATACCATAGTAGAGTAAAGTTCCTTTAGTCATCAACAGAAGTTACCAAGACAATAAAATATGTCTTTTGCCTTTTCACTTATGTCTAGCTTGCCACTATTTGCCACAATGAAAATGGCATAACTGATAAAATCATGGCTTCCCTCAGAGTGTTTTATATTTGACAATGTTGAATAAGGTCCTGATGGTTTCTGTAGCCATTAAGAACTTTAACTTGCATCTGTTTATTTTTATTGGCACATACCATGTGATATCACCATAGGATGAAAATCTACTGCTGGACTTGTCTGAGCAGGTGGTCAGATTTATCTCAGGCTCTGTTTAAACTATTTGAAGCAGCTGCATGCATAGCATCTGTTATGGCATCACTCTGAATGGTATTTGTTTCTCATACTACTGTTTTGCAGTAGGGTGTGGACATTTCCATAACCATTGACCTGCTTCTTTTAGAGGCTTAAAATCTGTTATATAGATGAGGTATAGCATTGGCAACAGAGTCTAATAAGCTATACTGTTCCATTGGTAACCCAAGTAGCTGCAACATAATACCCTGGTACATCTGCTATGGTAGAATTGTCAGTTACTGCTTTTTTTTGGAACCTAGAGACCATCACAAACTCAGGAGGTTGCTTTGGAGCAGAGGTCTTAGATATAATTGTTGCTGCTGTTAGTTTTTTTTTTTTTTCCACTGCTCTAGTACATGATGTGAATGAGCTTCTTAAATATTAGTGTGAAAACTTCCTCCACTGGAGACAAGATGTCTCCCAGACACACACTTAGCAGCTTCTTGGTGAACTGTTTCTTACAATTGTTTGGAGTCTTGCTCAAGAATGCCATCCCATGCAAGCTTCTTAGATCATTCACATAAGTGGTTAAGTGTTTGTGGAGTCCTCAACTTTGAGCTTTAAATTTTACCATACAGATTTATTAGTTTTTAACAGAATCAGATTTATAGTGCAGTTTTTTCATTATCAACTCTACGCCTATTATGTTATTCATTAAGTAAGTACTCTGAGGTGTTAAACACAAGATTGTTTATACTAAGCACTAGAAATTTCAATCTATTTATTCCAAGCAACAAATTTCTTTAAATACTTAAAGAAATAGTGCAAATCCTCTGCTGCCTCTTTAAATACTAGCAGACTCACCTGTGTTACATCATCATGAGAACTAAATAATGTTCCAGACAGATATCTGCTACCATCCTCTCTGTCACAAATGCTTAGCAGTTAGCAAACTCCTTGAAACCACAATAATTCTTAATACATTCAAACTCTTTGCCATACACATTGACGAATCTTTGCCATCATATGTTTCTGAGGTTCAGAAGTAAGATAGCAAAATGACACTTGAAATTTTCTTTAACTGCTTGTCAATTTGTTGGTCATAGATATGGAACGTAAATGTAGACATGGCACTTACCATGGTCAGCATAATTTCTCATTATATATGTGTATAAAAAGAGTGCTCTTCTAGGTCTTGTAACATTCTGTGATCATTATCTCAATCATGCTCAGCTATTTCTTCTCTCTGTTCTGTATGGTGTCTGGAAGTGCCCTTTCATGTTTTATAAACCTTACAGGATCAGACAGTGATATGGAAAAATTAAACTGCAATAAGCAAATCTTGGTTGTAACACCAAAATATAACTTGATACATTAGTCTGTGGTGTTTGATATCTACCTGATAGTTAGAAGTATTCGCTAAATGCATGTTTTGGAACTGTTGTACAGAGAATAAGTTTGAACACAGCAGATAAATGCAAGAAGTCGCAAGTGATTGAATCACAACAGTATTTATGTTCACACAAATAACACTTTGAAACTGGGGTATTTTGGAAACATTATGTAACCAGGTGATCATTTTTATGTATGATCACAATACCATTTCTGAGAATGAGTATGATCACAATCCTTGAGGAAATCACACAGAAACATGTCCAAACAATAGGATTAGTGAAAGTTTGTGTTCTTCACACATCGGTTTTAGAAGGATGATACTTAGCACAATACATACAAAACACCTACAAAATAGTGTAGAACATTTACCAATGTACTAGATGTATTCTGCTATTGTAATGGCTGATTACAATAAGATGAATTTTCATGCTATCACAGTGGTAGTAGTAATAGTGACCCTAATCTCATAAAATTGTAAATACGTTTTAGCTTATAAAATAGTAAGTTTTTATACATGTAGTATTTCAGTATTGTTTGCGAGTACTTCACTTTTATTTCAATTTTTAGGATAACAGGATTAGCTATTTTAGTATTTGTATGAGTAATTAGTCTAAAGTTCTGGGCAAAGATGTTCACATCACTGGGGAAGTAAGTGGAAGAATTCATGAGGCATATTATTTGTAAGATGTGAGGAGAGATGTATTAATGGCAAACTCAAAAGAGAGTAAAATAAGGGTTATATCTCAGAGTGGGAAAAAGTTCCATAGATTGGGAGACTACGATAGCAGTGGATTTTATTAGTTAGTCGTGGGAATAGAGTTGTTTGTAGGATTAATATGGATAATCTTGTGAGATTCTGGATTCTGGTTTTATTTACAAATCATTTATTAATCCATCTATTAATTAGGACAAAAATGAATTTTTAGTTATATTAAAGTGCTAACTCAACTTTACCTATAGGGTGTTGATTTTAAATGTGTATGTATTATGAAACAAATTCTTCTGGTGATGATGTACATATATTAATGTTGTGAAAGATTATATGGACTTATGGTAATAGCTAGTTACATGAGATGTAATCTCATGGTATAACCCCTAAATACGAAGCCTTCATTGATCTTGAAAACAAATTTCATGAAATATAGTTCGAAAGAATTATTGTTTAATATTATTCTTGATATTGAAAAGTAGCTTAATTTTGGAACATTGTTATTCTTTGCTGAATAGGGTTTTTTTCTTCTTCTGGTTCATTTCCTAATTCCTTTTTTATTGAAAGTAATAATATTGAGGTTTATGTTGTTTATTAACATTATTATCTAGTCCTGGTTATGTATTAGTTTACTAATTGTGTTTTCTTGTGAATGATATAACTTGTATTCCAGTTGCTTAAAAGTTTTTCGGATTTTTGTTGTTATATTTAGTAAATTGTTTTTGTTTGACCCTGGTTGTAGTGGTATTTTTCATAGTGCTACATCCTGTTAGCTTGTATACTTTATACTTTTCAATTGGACATCATTTATGAATACAGAAGATTAAGTTAATAAGTAACTAAATGTTTAGTTCATGTTCACTTCAGAGTTTATTTTGAAAGTGTTTGTTTTCTTTCTGTTTGACTTTGTTGCTGTAAAATTTGTAATCATATTAAGGAAGGATGTATTTTAAGATTACATAAAATTTGCAGAGAAGAAAAGGAAAAGATGGAGGTAAAAATGTGATTTTAATGTGTGGCAAGGACTAGGCTAGACTTTATCCTGGTCCAAGAGCTTTAAAAGCACTGGATATGGTAGATGTTGCGTGGTTGACATACCCCTTCCCTTACATCACTGATATGTTTGTAAAATTACATTGGTCATGGTGAGATCTTTTTCTGCATTGTTGATCTGTTCTCATAACTGAGGACAAGAGAAATTTCAACTGCAATTATCTAAAATATGTTACTTACCAGCCTTGCAGAGCATAGAATGGCAAAGGCGGGTCATTGTGCAATAATTACGTTAGATATCTTATAAGACTCATTTGTTAAGTAACTTAGGTATTGTCAGGCTATAACTTAAATCACCCAAGGTCAAGAAGAGAAGTAAGATATGATTGCTGCCAAGTGCTATGGTGTGATTGGGAAGGTCAATCAGTACCTCATCATGCTATAGAGGACCCCTTGGGGAAGTGATGAGCTTTTGCAACTAGCAAGCCATTTTGAGATCATGTATTGTGGCTGAGATTAATGTAAGGTACAGAGATGATAGTCATCTTTATGTCCCATGGTTGTTACATTCTGTTTCACACTTGGACTGTGGCTAAGATTAATGTGAGGTACAGAGATGATAGTCATCTTTATGTGCCATGGTTGTTACATTCTGTTTCACACTTGAACTGTGGCTAAGATTATTGTGAGGTACAGAGATGATAGTCATCTTTATGTGCCATGGTTGCTACATTCTGTTTCAGACTTGGACTGTGGCTAAGATTAATGTGAGGTACAGAGATGATAGTCATCTTTATGTGCCATGGTTGTTACATTCTGTTTCACACTTGGACTGTTGCTGTTATGTTTTTAGGATGCAAATATCTTAAGACTTTTGTGTGAGGATAAGTTTTTGATAGCTTTTCTCAATTTGTAACTGTCCTCTATATTACCTGTATGACTGTTCACCAGTCTCATAAGAAGAAATTCATAAATAATAATAAAATAATCAAAAGAAATAGAAATTAGGAGAGCAAGATATAGGTGCTTAAGCCCACAATGTCCTACAATGCCTTCAGACTGTTGTGAGAAGGTGACTGTTTAAAAAAAAAGAGTAATAATAAAGTACTATCAATTAGGGGGTAAGTAAGATAAACGTAGTTCCTGAAGTTAGCATTCCAGCCCCCAATATGGTGGTAAGGCACTAATTATTAGCCCAATAGACAAATTATGCTAGTATTTAGGGTCCCAACTAGTTATCTAAACTAACGTGTATAACTTCCACCACCACCCATTAATTCCATTGTAATTACCAGTTTCCAGACACTAAACAAGTCTTTATATGAGATAAGGTGTTCATCCACATAAAAGTAGTGCAAAGTTGTTTAAAACACCTTATTAACAACTAAAAATAGTGATCAGAAACTTTCAATAAAAGTTTGTTAATGTTTACTTCTTTAAATTTAATGCATTCATAAATTTATCACAGAATATTTTAATAATTTTTAGTTAGTTTCTTTATTAAATCCATTAAATATTAATTTTGTATCAATAATTCAACATTAACAATAAAATATTGTGATTAATTACAAAATTTACAAAATCTGAATAACTGTGAAATTTTAATGCATATAACAGAACATTACTAATAAAAGAAGGTAAACAAGATATTGGAAAAGAAAAATATTTTCTTTGATCAAAATAATTTAGATTGATATTGTTATCAATTATTTTAATTTTTAAATATATATTATGTGCTTCTACATCAGAAATTGAAGTGTTTTCAGTTTCAGATTCTACCAGTTTTAATATTATTTATCTTGGGATTATTTATACTAATTAAATCATCTATATATCTACAAATTATTCATAGTTAAAAAAAATTGACATGAGTAAATCTTTCTGCTTTTAAATTATGTAATAGAAGGTGTTTACTGTATATTGTTTATACAGATGTAAAATTATGTTATTCTATATAGAAACCATCTTTTTTTTATCCCTGTGAGTATTATGCAGCTGTGCACATATTCATAAATTTTATTTTTGTTGCACTTGAAAGAAGAGATATTTATAGTGGAATTTTGGCTTTTTAATGTGGTGAGCAATCACTTGCTGATAAATGGTTTTAAATGAAGTGCTAGAATAAATATTTTGTTAGGCATAGCTTACACGTATATTAGAAATAATGTTAAAATAATGTGTTATTATTTTTCACAATTATAAATATATATTAGTTATTAAGATGTATTTTACAAATAATTTATCGTGGAAATATAAATTTGAACAACATTCTCTATAGAAGTGTGTTATTCATCTATATTCTTAAATATTAATGAACATTCTCAGTAACAAAGCAAGTTGTGTTTTATAAAGACAAATAATTATTGTACTTGATGTGTGGTAAGAAGTTTTTGCTTTACTTGTTAGTAACAAATTTCCCTGTGGAGTTCTTTGTCCCACCATTATCTGTCACAAATGCAAGACTTCACTTACAGTTTTCAGTTTCAGATTCTACCAGTTTTAATATTATTTATCTTGGGATTATTTATACTAATTAAATCATCTATATATCTACAAATTATTCATAGTTAAAAAAAATTGACATGAGTAAATCTTTCTGCTTTTAAATTATGTAATAGAAGGTGTTTACTGTATATTGTTTATACAGATGTAAAATTATGTTATTCTATATAGAAACCATCTTTTTTTTATCCCTGTGAGTATTATGCAGCTGTGCACATATTCATAAATTTTATTTTTGTTGCACTTGAAAGAAGAGATATTTATAGTGGAATTTTGGCTTTTTAATGTGGTGAGCAATCACTTGCTGATAAATGGTTTTAAATGAAGTGCTAGAATAAATATTTTGTTAGGCATAGCTTACACGTATATTAGAAATAATGTTAAAATAATGTGTTATTATTTTTCACAATTATAAATATATATTAGTTATTAAGATGTATTTTACAAATAATTTATCGTGGAAATATAAATTTGAACAACATTCTCTATAGAAGTGTGTTATTCATCTATATTCTTAAATATTAATGAACATTCTCAGTAACAAAGCAAGTTGTGTTTTATAAAGACAAATAATTATTGTACTTGATGTGTGGTAAGAAGTTTTTGCTTTACTTGTTAGTAACAAATTTCCCTGTGGAGTTCTTTGTCCCACCATTATCTGTCACAAATGCAAGACTTCACTTACAAGGAATGTTTGAACTTGATGATGGGTATCAGATCAACTCTGTCAAAGAAATCCACATCCGTAGTGAAACCCTTGTGATTTTTGCTGAAACTGATAAACCTATATATAAACCTGGTCAATTAGGTAGGTCAAAAATTTATAATTAAATCTTAATGGTGTTGATTATGTTATCATAAGACATGTTTTTATCATCTTGTGAAATTTATTTTTAAAGAAAAGTAAAAATACTTTTGTCTACAGTCTGCTGTGAGCTTTTGGATACTTCAACAAAAGTCAATTCTTTTCTAAATAGCTTTATATAATGAAGCTGGACATACACCATGCAAGTAACTATTTTAGCATGAGAATAGGGAAAATGAGTAAACTTGACACAGTTGAACCACTGTGTTAATCAGTGTTATTTACTGTTACTGATATTTCAATCATTAAACTTTAGAAACAACTAGATGTTTGATTACCTTCATATTCAAAGAAATTCAAGTTTCTTGCTTCAATGATGATATCACAATAACTAACATTAAGTTATAGGTATGTAAATAAACAATGCTTCCATAACACTGAAGTTAAAATACCTTTGAATGAGTCATATGCAGTTTAAATCTGTACAATCCTACTAATTATTTTTCTTCAGTAAGATCCTGGATGTTTTCTCAAAGATAAACATACTGCTTCTTTCTGTTACAGTTGGTGAACACTAGCACATTCCTGTATGATATCTTACCACATCTCACATGATAGCTTTTCTCAATTTGTAACTGTCCTCTATATGTGCAAATTTTTGCTTGCCACTATCCTTGATAGTCTTATCTATCTTCATGTGAAGGAGCTGCATGATAGCATGTGACAATTGTCCACTGGTAGGAGTCCAACGTGACTCCTAGCAAGGTTTACTCCCTCTTTGCAGCTTATCTCAGCTTCACTTCTTGATTGGCACTGATGGTGTTAAGACTTGTCTTTTTGCTTCCCATATGTGGTAACCTGTGAAAGGGAGAGGATCCTGGTAGTTGAGGGGTCCCACCTCAATACACCACTTTGGCCTTGGGGTGGCTCCCTAGGGTCAATCAGCTGGTTCTGTTGGGCTAGGGTCAGCCAAGTACCAGTGTTTGGCATTCTCAGTGGGTGTTGTGGACATTCTTTCTGATGCTGGTGTTTGGGTATAGTGCTCATGAAACCCCTGGCATTGCTGCAGTACCCTTATTTGGCACTGTAGTGTGTACCCTTGCAGGACTCCATGGTGGTTGGGGTTAATGGGCACCGAATTGTTGTTCTTTCATTATGGATCCTTCCAAATCCAAGTAATAATAAAATAATAAAAAATAAATTATTGGTAAATGACCACATCTTGAAGACTCTGAACAGCAGTCTCCAACTCCTTCTAATCCTGTACCTCATTTTCTCCTACCAAATTCTCTGTCAGACAAATCCTTAGGACAAATGTCTCAATTTATTAATTAAAAGAGATTAGATGGGCTTGATGGCTCTCCTAAGCCAATTAAGAAGTTATGTTCTATGGATATTTTGGTGGAAACATCTACCCTAAAGCACAGTGAACTGCTCTTCAATTCAGAGGCCATTGGGGATAATCCTATTAAGGTTATTCCCCATGCTACTTTGAATTTCTCATGAGGAGTTATTGTTGAGAGGGATTTGAAGACCATCTCTGAGTGAAAGATCCTCTCTGGTTTTGCCCACCATGGAGTTTCTGTTGTGAGATATTTCTCCACTCATAAAGAAGAAATTATTCCCCCTACCTGTGTTCTAATTTTGATATTTACATCATCATGTTCACCTGCTGCTGTCATGGTAGTTTATCTAAACTGTAAGATGTGGCCATATATATCCAACCCTCTCAGATGTTTCCAGTGTCAGTAGTTCAGTCACTTGAAAGCATCATATCATGGTTCTTTGACATGTGATTGTTGTGCTGGCATCACACCTATGAGTTAGAACTGGACCCTCACTGTGTTAATTGAAGTGGATCTCACTCCTCTAACTTTTGTTCTTGCCTTAGGTGAGTGGGGGGAGACAGAGGTACAGCATTTGAAAATGTGTTAACAACATTTCTTACCCTGAGGCTCAGAAGTAATTGTCTCCAACTTCATCTTGGACATGTGCTGCTGTGCTATGTTTTAATGCTACAGTGGAAGTGCAGACAAATCTTTCTATGCCTCTGACAGAGTTGTTATCAACCATATTATGAGTCATTTGCTCTCTATGAATAAGTGAATTGACAAGTCAACATTTACTGTCACCATTACTTCCAGTGACTACCTGGGTCCACCTTCGGCCCCAAGATGTAGAATGATTATTTGTTCATGCCCTCAGTTGCTGGAATCAATATCTACTGACAGATACATGCCCACTTGACCCAGGGTAGAATCCATGGAGGTTGACAGACTTTCTTCTAATAAAGAAAAATAATGTGGCCATAGATTGAAGGGTTCTCCACCCAGTCCTCCTACAATTAACCAAAATGGCTACGTTGATATAGTGGAACTGTCAAGGTTTCCATTATAATTTGGATGATATTAAGGCTTTGAGTGATTCTTGTTATTCTCTGTGTCTCTCCTCAGAGGAAACATTTTTTGAAAACTGCTGATACAGGCTCCTTTTGGCAGTATTAATTACACTGAAATTACAGGTTGAATGATGTATGAGTGCATGGAGGGATGGCACTGCTGGTTGACCAGCCAATTGTCTCTATGACTATAATCATCCCTTTACATTGGTGGAAGTCAAGCTTGCTCATCATCATTCTGGCAGTACATCTTTTAGATCTGATGATGTTCACTATGATATTCTTCAACATATCTCTTCTGTATCTCTTGTTATTCTTATTGTAATTTTAAACCAGATCTAACTGGAGAATGTTTTTCATGATACTTAGTGCAAGGCTATTATCCTCCTTTTCTCTAAGCCTGAGAAGGAACCCAAAATTTCTTCTCACTATTGTCCAATTGCTTTTACTAGATATCTTTGTAAGGTTTTAGAGATGATGGTTAATGCTCATTGTGTTTGGTTCCTTGAATCAAATAACCTCCTTTTTGCCCACACAGTGTGAGTCCCATTAACAGCAGCACCTCACCATGGATCACCTAATTCAACTTGAAACATCAATTAGGGAAGTCTTTCTCAAGAGGAAACATCTTGTTTTTGTGTTTGATCTTGAAAAGACTTACGACACTATGTGGAGAAATAGCATTTTGCGGGATTTCTACTCCTATGGGTTAAGTGATCAGTTACCCATTTTCATCAAGAACATTTTAATGGACAGGTGATTTAAAGTGTGTGTTGGTTAGACACTTTTCCTTTCTTTTCCATATGAACTTGGAGTCCCTTAGGGCTGTCTTGTGTGTGACAATTTTCAGTATAAACAAGTAATTAAGAGCAGTATGAAACTACCACTCAATAAATCTCATGTTTGACAATCCACACAAGATGTGGAAGGCATCAACATAGAGCCTGTTTGCAACAGTAGGAAGAAGTTATGTAGTTGATGCCTTCCACATCTTGTGTGGATTGTCAAACATGAGGTTTATTAAGTGGCAGCTTCATACTGGTCTTAATTACTTGTTGAAGTGGCCCACAGTAAACAGTTTTGCTTTTCTTTCTCCAAAACTTTTGTTCCCAATGGGGTATACACCCTGATCTCGAGCTATATCTCAGTGGCGTTGTTCTTCTTGTGGTTTCTGAGGCAAAGTTCATGGAGTTTATCTCTGACTGTAAGCTGACTTTTATTCCTCACATCAAGCAACTAGGTGTCAAGTGTATGAACATCCTCCATGTCTTCTCTTCCACCTCTTGGGGAGTGGATTGATGTCCTGTGCTCACTATCAATTATGCCCTCATTCTTTCCAAACTGAACTATGGGTCTCTGGTTTATAGTTCTTCCAGAATCTCAGCCTTGAATATCCTGGACCCCATTACCACACCTTAATAAGAAGTAGTACTGAGTATCTACCTTCTACATTAAGAACAGATTGTTTTTGGTGGTTGTAACTAGGGATAGTCTTAGTTATTGTGGAGCCATGGGCAGAATTCAGTAAATGGAGCCCAATAATGATAAGAAAACCCAGAGGTAGAAGAAAAGGTAATTAGTGACACACTTCATGAGTTGTTTTTTTTTATACTCTCTGAAAAGAGCTTACCTCTAAACCTATCCTTCCACCATATTATCAATGTTGGATTCTAGCTATGATATCTGTGGTAAGGTGAGTAGCATTTCTGAAGTTAACATTTATTTTACCAGAAAATGTTATGATGAGCTGTATGGGTCTTGCATTCTTTCTTATCAGAATGACAGTCCAGTACAGTTGAGCTCCACATCATTTTATTTTGGCTTAACTACTGCCCAAGTCATACTATATGTACATGGTCAGCTGACCCCTGAGATATACAGTTCAGTTTACACGGTCAGCTGAACTCTGAGATATACTTAACTAGCTATCTTAAGGTAGCCAAATGCCTCGTCATCTAATTAGTGACGCCCATGAATGGATTAACGAGATTCCCACTGTCCCTATCTACTATCTAGTGAAACCACAGCCAAGGGAACGGGCTTGGAGAAATCAGGATTACCTTAAGGTAGTCAGTTAAAGTTTTTAGAAGTATATTTTCATAATTGATTTTTCTCAAAATTATATCTGTTGGTTTTTGTAGAGTTATAATTTGAGGATTAGCTTCCTCGATTATGTGGTGAAAGTTGTTAGATAAATGATTTCATATTCTTATTTATTTGTTACATGAATGCAAATTGCAGAATTTAGTTTTGAATTGGTCACTTTTTTGGTTATTTTGGTGGGTAGAAGAATGATATTTATATCACGATGATCTAATGATATTTTTATATCCTTTTTTAAACATATATATAAAATAAAATTGAAAGATGATGCAAGAATATTCATTTTAAGTCATTCATTGTGTCATCTTTATGTACTATACATGCATTTCCTTTCTAAATAAACTTGTATCTTAACTAAGTTGATTCATGCCTCATAATTACTCTTTGCTTGAGCTGTATTTTTCTCTTTATTTATTTGACCATAATAAGTTATTTCATAGAATTGTAATTTAAATTTATTGTAGCAGATTCCTCTGTATATGATATATTTTTTTTCCATATCATACTGTTAACTTTTATTGATGACTTAATTTTTCAGTAAAATTCCGTATTTTACCAATTGATACACTCTTGAGACCTGTTCAACACTCTAAGGTAATGTATTTTTATTTAATTTGGCATAAAAAACAAAATAATATGATTTTTTTTTCCAGGCATAAGTTTATATGTTTAAAGACCTTAGTATAGAGCAGTAAAATAATTTGTGGAGGTTTCTTGTATATTGTATGAACACTAGGCAGAACTTATTAAATTAATGTAATTATTAATGTTGTAATATTGTTCATTCATTGGTTGGGTTCTGATATGATTGGATATGTGAGCCAATTGCTACTCTTTACTCTTTTTATAAGTCCTTAAGTAGTGGGCAGGGTCAAAGGTTTGGAGGGAGGTTGATGTTACTCATCTTTTCAATAAGGTGATTAAAATTTTCTCAGTAATCATAGGCCTGTTATTCTTGCATCAGTTTTGGTCAGTGTTGGAAAGTTGGATAACAAGGCACTTAACAAAGTTCAGAATTTTATTGGGTAGTCAACATAGTTTTAGTAAGGGAAAAAATCTTTGAAAAAGGTTACTGCTTATGTAGATGAAGGTGAGGGTGTAGATTTAGTGTATCTAGATTTTTAAATTCATTTGACAAGGTATGATATAAGAAGCGTGTAAAACAATTATGTGTAGGTGATGGAGATAACTTAGAAATTGGGTAGAAGAGTGGCTGGATGAAAAAACAACAGAAGGCTGTTATAAATGGAGTTCAGTCAAACTGGATTAATGTCACATATGGGATACCTCACCTCATGGCTTAGTCTTAGGATTTTTGCTCATTTTGATTTACGCAGTGACATAAAGGAAGGAGTGATAAATAAATTACTTAAATTTGCAGAGGATATTAAGTTCATGGGTATTGCAGGCTGTGAGGATGCTGCTTTACAAAAGGATTTAGATCATTTAGTGAGTTGGGAAAAGAAATAATAGATGGATTTTGACTATTCTAAATATTACACTTAGGGATTTATAGTTTTGAGAAACAATTTCAACACTACATATTCTGTTGGTGATCTAATGTTAGGAGAACACTGTCCAAAAACTTAGAAGAAAATCTTCTGTTGGTGATCTAATGTCAGGAGAACTTCAAGCTACTTGCTTCTGTTTCTTTAAGATCTCTATTTCTCTTTTTAAAAACTTACAATTTTTGATAATCTCATATTGAAAGATTGAGTACAGAAGATTATTATGTACTGTGGTAAGATATACTGTGCTCAACTGGTTGCTCAATGGACGTAATATAAATAACATAAGCTGTAAGTGTTTTCTATACTTTTTCCTTACAGTATAAATGATTAACACATTTAGACATTGGATTCTAACTTTTTGCTGGTGTTTGACATTTAAACAATAACTTTTAATAATCAAATAAATCTTGTAGTATTGGATAACCATAGGTAGTGATCTACCGTAAACTTTTCTGATCCAGATGTTCATAGGCTAGATACACCAACTTCCACTCAAATCAAGTGCCTTTTAACTTTTGTGAAATTGTTAAAATAAAAACTGTTAGATTTAATTAAAATGAATTTTAATATTCAAAATATTTATGGAGAAACATGACTCAGAAGATTTATATATGTAAATAGGATATATACACATTTATTATAATTTATTAAAAGTACAAATTATCTTACACAGTCAAGTTAATTTTAGAGAAGAATAATGTTTCAAGTAACAGTTTTGAGTTTTATAATGGAATGGAACTAGTGCCCTCAAAAGTTAAGGTTTAGATTTGTGAAGATGGTACGCATGAATGAACCATGTCATTGAAGCCATTTCTTATTGGTAGTATCTGATGATCTGCATGCATTGATGATAGCTCTAGCTCAAACATCTTGGTCAAGTAGTCTGACCAAGACCTAAGCAAGATGCACTTGGCAGGCATATGAATGCAGTTGGCCTATAAAGCTGAACCATTCATCAATTTTTTGGGGGTTGTCTTGAGTCTTTGGAGTCTAGGGTCAGTGTGGTGAGATTACATTCCTACTTGTCATTCCTTGCCTTTTGTTTTTGTCACCCTACTGCTACTGTCTGGTATTTCCCTCTACATCTTCCTCCCTTCCCCACCCCTTACCCTAGTCCAGACATTCCCTTCCTTATGCTCATTCTTCCCATTCATATTGGAGTCAGTTTTATTGGTGATGGGATCTCTTTTCAAAGGGAGGTAGGGGCCAGGTTACAATGGTTTTTTATTAATTTTATGCAAAGCTACACGAGAGATATCTAGCCCTAATATAGCAGTGAAAGGCTAGAGGGAAGGCAGTAAGTCATCACTGCCCACTGCTAACTCTTGGGCTACTCTTTTATCAAAAAATATTGTAATTGACTATGACATTATAACACCCCCATGGTTGAAAGGGTAACCATGGTTAGTGGAATGGGAATTTAAACCCATGACTCTCAGATTAACATTAAGTTTCTAAAAAATCTGGCTATGTTGGGCAGGTTACAATGTTTTCAATCATCTGGGAACTCTTCATGACAGATCTTTGAGTCTTGCTGGTTCTTTCAGATGGTATTTGCCTTCAGTTCTAATCCTCTTGCTACCTAACTCCTATCCTGGTTGTACATCAGTTTCAATTTCTTGAGGTGAGTTTTGTATGTATTTAAATTGGTCATGCAGTATTTTGACAGTGTAAAAATTCGTAATAATGGTGTAGCAGTAGTTTTAATATACAATCACGACCAAAGAATGGTCTATAATATTACTGAAACTTTTAGCAGCTGTTCATAACTCAGATAAGAATTGAATGGAAAGTTTTATTATCAGTACACTGAGGTTGATATGTAAATTAGTGTGCGTCCATCATGTGTCCAACTTTTTCATAGAGTATATTTAAAAGATAGTCAACAATTTAAGTGAAAAAAATTTCATGCTTTTCTTAAATGTACGTCATTGGTAATGCTTCTTGAACTTTTGAAGTTAATTATTTTAAAGAGTTTTATACAAACTTTGTACATTTAAATGGCTTACATTTATCACCTATCCACAAAGAAGCCCTTTTTTATTTTATCATCAGTATTTTAGTTAACAGTCATCTCTGTCTTGCCACATCAATTATCTGGGATGATTATGTCTCAGTGGGTAGTATGTTTGATATACATTTGAATCTCAGTGGTTCACACTCTCTTAGTGTCTTCAAGGATATCATGTTTGGTTCTTTGTGGCTGTGGGCTTATTGTAGGAGTTGTGGTCAAATACCAATATTCAAACAGAGTAGTCCATGTGCTGGTGGTAGGTGGTATTAACATTTGTCTTCCTTCTAGTCTGCCACTTCAGCCAGTGAAGGTAGTCTTTGAGTGGCTTTGTGTGAAGTTCAACAAACACCAAACTTGATTATCACTCATTTCATTCAATTACAACACAAATTGCTTTTTATAAAGGACAATTCAAAAGACTTAGAAAACTTTGCTCAAAACGTAGAGAGAGGCCTAAGCTTTTCTAATACAGACATTAAAGTTATATCCAAGTGTAAATCTGGTGAGACTGTTAATCAATGAAGAGCCTAACTTAATAGATGATCTTACATCAATTTTGATCTGCTACCCTTTAAGTTATTTTATTACCTTAATAACTTCCTGTCTCTTTTATTTGTTAACTGAAAATCAGACTCTTACTTCAATGTTACAAGAATATTCTTTGATTTATTTTAAATGAGAGCAAAATTTGAAAAATACATAATATGCTTTCAACTGAAACCTCCACAAAACAATCACATATTAAAAACAATAGGACAATATGATTATGTGGACATTGGTTCATTTGTGAATGGATCAAATCCATCTTTTAAAGTTAAGAGAATAATACACTTGGATAACTGTTTGACTTATCGAATCCTGTGAAATGACCATAATATGCCTTAAGTATAAACAGAGTATCATATCTGTTTACAGAATTGGTGAAAGATTCTAGGAACATATCAGGCAAGTAAAAGAATGTAAACATCAAACTCCCAGTATCCAACACTTCATTGTAGCAGTGATTCAATACCTTATTCTGAAACTTGCTTCCTAGGAAAGACTTTTTCGTAATAATTTACTTAAAATTGCAGAAAAAATACTTTAATAACATTTATCTATTTAGTACATAATTATTTAAGCATATGCTACATTGTAGGTATAATTTAGTATTGTTTAAATGCTCTCTGATTATTATTATTAATCTAATCCCCATACATTTTTGTGTGTTATTACATAGAAAGTTTGTTTCATTACGGAATAAGTTGTAGAAAAGAAGTGAAGATTGACAAATGGAAGTTACATGACACATAATTTGAACTAAAATACAACAACTCACGTATTTGCTTCACTAATGTTTTGTTTATATGTTGTGTGTGACTTTCATTACAATGTTGTGCGTATATTAAACTCACTAAAGCTTACTCATGCAAACAGTGTTTGGAGAAAAAAGTTTATTAAGAAACTAAATGCTACTCAGCATTTTGATTAAAAATTTAATATCTTTTATTTTTTAATATTTGATTGATTTTTCTTGATTTAAAATAGACAGCATTGTGCTTACATTTTACTTTTAGTGAAACTGATGTCAGAAGAATTATTTAAGATTTCATTTTTGGCATTAAGTTTGGAATGTTTTGTAGCTGGTTTTTAGTGTTGTAATAACGTAGTTCAGTTGAAAGAAAAGAAAATCATGTTATTATGCTGTGCCACTTATCTTGTAATGTTGGCAGTAAATGGAAATATTTACTACTATATGTATTATATAGCAAAATAAAATATGGATAGAAGATCCTACAGGAATTCGAGTTGCTCAATGGGATAATGTACCTACTCAAGGAGGTGAGTTTGCATTTCTTGTGATATCTTTTAAAACATATGTTTTTCATAAATTTTTGTGTTTTAAAGTTATGGAAATCTAAATATCAAAAAGACTGGGTGAGGTATTTTGTGAACTCTGAGTTATCTAATGTTAATAAAGTAGTGAAAGATGTTCATGAATGTTTCAGAATAATTTATTTGGGTTCACAGGGAAACTGCTACGAGGTAGCAAATGATTTACTATCAGGATATAATCTGCATTGCTAATATTATGGTGAAAGATTCTATATATACTTTAATGTCATTGAGTTGTGTTTTTTTCATATTTAAAAGGATATAATATTTATTACTGAAATCAAGAGAGAAAGTATACATATAATATAATCAAGTATACTTCTCCTCAGTATAAATCATTCAAAATTTATACAATATTTTCAGTGTTTACTTTGTCACATACATAAGTACAAATTTTTATCACATTTTCAATATGCACGTTAATGAGGAAACATTACAATGATAGATTTACTTGTATGTCTCTTATTATCTTTGTTATATTTTACTTTATTAAAGTTTAAAAATGTTGTTGGCACATACATGTTTCTCTATTATACTTTTATATAAAAGTTATGATCCAGATGGATAGTTATGTTTATATTTCAGTTTAACTTAAAATATTTTAAAGATAGAATGTAAGCATTTTGTAGCTCTGTTCCCATGGATAAGTTTTGATTCGATAGTAATAATTATTAGTGCAAATATAATATGATGAATAAAGCAGAGTATTTCACTAAAGTAAATTTATAAAGGTTTAAACATCTCTACCTAATTGGTTCTGAAAGTTTATTGTGGATTTTTTTTTTTGAGTTTGAAATTACTAAATATTTACTGAGAGGTATTCTCCTCTCCACAGAAGAGATGGCTGGCACTTTCTGAAATCCCTACTGCTATGTGTAATAATCTATACTGTGCCACTCTGTTATGCAGTCAGCATTAGTCTATACTCCATCACCGTAGGGAGGATGACACATCTTCTAGATGTAGTCTCCTCTTGTGAGCTTTGTGTTTATTAAAAGCTCGTTAAGTTTATTAGGACTTTAGTGTTCAGCTATGCTCCTTTTTTGTTAGGAATTAAAAAAAAATTATTGTTTTTAACTATTTGTCAACATTCAGTGTTATATTTTTTATCTTTATTAACTAGATTTTGAGAAAAAAGATACTCATTTTTAAATTGATTTAGTCAAAGATTCTGATATGAATTATTATCTTTTTCTATATTTCTTTAATTTCTTCTGTAAATAAAACTACAAGGTTGTGGTAAACATGTTTCAAAATGTGTGATATAGTTTTTTTAAATAGAATATTTCTTGGTCACTAAACCAAGTTTCCAGGTTCAATCAAAAGCCAGTAATTTATCTCAATTTCGTCAAAATGAAAATGACCAAGACCTGAGTGCCACAGACACACTAGGGCAACTGGAAAAGATCATATACTGTTTCTTTTCAGCACACTTATATCTCTTACAGTTCCCTAAGTGAAATCCTTCCTCCCATTTTCATCTAGTTGAGTAGGAGAATCCATACATCTCCATTACCAAGCTATGGTGGAAGTTGAAAGGAAGAGTTTCCTTTTGGGTTAGTGTAATCCCACTGATAGAAAAACCAAGTGTACACATCTGTTAACTGAAAGTAATGCTGGAATGTTTACCTAGAAGTGTAGTAAAGCCTACTTCCTACACTAAAATATTAATCATTCCTCATGGTTATTACCAGATGGATGAGTGTTGTGTTCTTTCTGTTTTGGATGAAAGTCTGGTGTAATTCATCCCTAATATATTCATAAATTTTCAGGTATAATCCAAGAACAACTTCAGTTGTCCAGTGAACCTGTCTTAGGAATGTGGGCCCTTCATACAGCTATTTACAATACTACATATGTGAAGCATTTTGAAATTAGAAGTATGGTAAGATAATAACTAATTAAATTTAATACATTTTTTACATTCATGCAATTGTAAAGTAAATATGTGCTGTCAAGTAATATTTTATATTTTTTAGTATTAATCTATTAGCTAGTGTTTTCAGATTTTGTCTGCAGAAAATAAAGAAACTATATATTTAAAATAATGTAACAACTAAAATATAAGTAACATAATTTTCCTTCTTAGATATAATAGATAAAACTTGGAAAAGAAAATAACATTGCAGTATTATTATCACCTAAGAGTAGCTGTTGTTGACTAAAATAATATTCAGCATCATATGCTAGTTATATATACTAACGGAAAAGTTCACTTTTCATGATCCTATAATTTCTCTCTACTGCATAGTCAGAAAAACCTTACATGAGTTATTCATGCAGTCTTGAAAGCATTATAAACCATATTTGTTAATCTTAAGATGAGTTACTGCTACCATTTTTTTGTGTATCTAAATATTAAGTCTAAATCTGTAGTAACTTTGATCTTCATAATTTTTTCTTCAAAACCAATGAAATTGAAATACCATGATATTTTACTTATGGATAAATAATATTGAACTATTTTTTAGCTCTATTAGTATCTCAATAATATAGGAGGAGGCCATAAAAACCATTTCTAGTAGTTGAATTTGTTTAGCCTAAGAAATTATTTCATCTTCCTTGCATATTTACTTTCCACTTTTGTAGGTAGTAATGTTGAAAAACTTAATAATTGAAAAGATATGATGTAATTTAAATGTCAATTTCTGTGAAACAATACAGAGTTGTGTATACATAGATGTTTGTAAAGGTGTAAGATTATATCTAGTACAATAGGAAACTACATGCAAGTTTCACTTGGTCATAGTTAATCATTCAATAAATCTTGTCAAATGGGCAAATCTTTATATGCCCTCTTACGCCCTCTCATGAGATTAGCACTTCTCATTCAGTGCTGCCCTCTATATGCAAACTTTTTCATACACATGCCACAAACCTTCTTTTTCCCTCTATAATAGGAATTGCTAGATTCCAACATGTCTCTCATGCAAATCATGTGTTATCACACCAATACAAGCATGACATGTTCATGTCACACGTGACTCTCTGTACACTCCTCTACTGAACTATCACTTCTTATCTGGCAGCAGTAGGGTTTGGACATACTCATTTGTTTGTTTAATGTCTCATGTTTGATTTTAGCTCATCACAAAGTGGTTGTTTTTAAATTAATTTGCATTCATTCAGTCTGTTTCTTCTATTACTATTTATCAGTTAATTCTAGACACTATATTCTCTGCACTCATATTTAGTGAACCTATCTGTGCAACTAATTTCGAAGTTAATGCTACCACTTTGAGGTTATACCAGTGACAAGCATTTTCTCGCAGGTCTCACGTACGGGTGACCAGATGGTATTTATCTGCTTTTAAATGTTGGGAGATCAAACATCACATTGCTCAAGCTCCTCTAAAACAGGCTGATGAGGACTTCAGTTGCCTTTTTTTTTCACCTACTGATTTTTATGTTCATTCCAAACACAATGAACCAATCAGGCCTAATATGGCCTTTATGAAATATTATGTCTCTTGTAAGTGACATTTAGTTCCTTTTCCACATTTATGTACTTTATCCTTCCTTATTGCATGAAAAATATTCCCAACTCTTTTTGGTTTTTCATCCCTCACCTGATATTTGGGTTCATGCTAATCACTTTGCCTTGTAATTTACCCTAAACATATCTTATGGATTTATGTGTAGCCTCATTTAAAAGGCATTATGTTTTTGATATGGTTCTAAGAACTCCATAGGCTTGGTTGGCATTGGTCCATTTTGAATTCGACCATTATGAATATTGTAGCCCATTTGTTTCAATTAGAGCCTCACATGCTTAAAATGACCATTCCCCTACCAGTTCCTAACCCTTACTTATATCTTCTACTTTGGGTACTTCTTCTTGTCACTTTCTTTGACAACACATCCCTCCTCTCTCGTTGCCACCAGTACCAGTGATTATCCAGTTGGTCTGGTGGGAACTTGGCTGTTTACACTTTGTTGCTGCTGTTTCTTCACTGGTTATCACTGGGTGGTTCAGATTCTGGCAGAAATATTCATTGTCCAGTTTCTTTCTCTGCCTCCTGTCTTTTCTTATCATATTTCCTTCTCTCCTCCTCAAGATCCAGTGCCCAGACAGCATCTGTCAGAAGCAGATTGGGGAAATGCTTTTGCATATTCCATTGAATTGTTGTTCATCCTTCTTGGGATTTTTATTCTCACCTTTTCATTTTCACCAAGAAAAGTGGGGTTTGATGGCCATTAATTGATTTATCTGGCCTCAAACTCTTCATTTCACTATCCTGGTTCACCATGGTATCTTTTCTCAACCTGCAGTTGAGGTTTTCTCCATGGTTATGGATGACCAAAGTGGATGTCTCCAATGCTTACCAACATATACTGATGTCACCTAATTTTCATCCTTATTTTTGTTTTGTTCACTGTGCTCTCTTGGCTCAGTCACTTACTACTAGCAAGGTTCAATCATTTTTGTGAATGCGATCATTAATGATGCCACTAATATCCTTCAGTTCTGCCCATATGAGATCCCTTTAGTGGGTGCTTTATGAATGATGGAACCTTGCGTGGGATCGTCTTTTCATCACCATTTCCATTCCTTTTTCCTTGCAATATGATCTACTTTGGTGGTTGGATAAAACCAGCAAGTTTGGGGTGCATGAAGAAGTCACCAGAAAGCTTCAGGTCATTGGCCTGTGGATGAAAGCTCTTTGCATACAAATGTTCTCTAATGTCTAGCTGTACATTGGGTGTTGCATCACTTCCTTCTTCTCAACTTACATTGTCTGATGACGGGTCATTCAGACATGTGGTGGCGGCACATATCAACCACCATCTGGTTTAGAGATCTCTCTTTTCAGATATTGGATCTCTTGTACTGGACCCATGCACATCACATTAACCTTATTGTGTATTATGTGCTGAGTGCTTTAAATTTTATCATGGATTGTCTTTTGTGCCATGACTGGATATTTCCCCTTGAGTTAGTCTTAGATCTCTTCTTTTACAAGGGTCTTTACCATTGGTGGGGTTTTCCTCACATGGATGCCTTTGCTACAGGGCTCAACAACAAATTATTCTTTTAGTTGCCTGTATCATATCCCCAGGCTCTGTCAGTCAATTCCTTCAGCTAGAATTGGTCACACAAGTATATTTATGTCTGCCCACCTATCTGATTACGACATTTGGTGATTTCTCTTATTCATTCCTCTCTTTGTCATGTCATCCTGATTGCTCCTTGTTGGCCAGCTTAACTTTGATTTCTGTGGTTAAAGTGACTGCCCCTCTCCCCTCCTGTCCTTCTCCACTTTTTCCCTACCTTCTTCTTCAATCTTGGTCACATGCCTGGCTTTTGTCTGGTTCTCAGCAAGAAGATATAGTTTCACATGTCAAGCCAGTTCCTTATCAGTTGGTCCCATCTGCCCATCTTTCATGGTGGTGTAACAATGCAAATGTGAAAGAAGAAGTTATTCCATAATTGGTCTACAGCTATTGGTTTCTCACTGACCAGCCCACTGTGGCTTGTATGCTGAAATTTCTCACATGGGTCTTTGTTCTTCTCCTTCTTTGGATATTAGGCAGTCTTATCCCATACTTTTCATTTTTCTGATACTGTAGACATTTTACTTCCCCTGCTCTTACCATGCTCATGTGTTCCTCACAGATACATTGTCCTTCCAGGAAGTCTGCCCTTCTGGATTGGGATATTAATGTGGTTTGTGTGAATCACTTTTTTCATGTTCCATGTTTCATATTTCCCTTAACATATATTTTCTTAGCCTGTGTATATTGATGGTCGGATTAGTTTGCCTTTGACATTTCACATACCCTTTGTCACCCTACTTATATTTTCTTTTATCCAGATTGGTTCTTTCTCTTGAATACCTTGGCAGTTCAAGAGGGTGGTTCATTCTTTTCTTTTCTTTTCATTTTCCGTCTTTACCTGTGATCAGATCCCCATAGGCTTCAGAAACCTTTGTTGTTATATTTCCAGTACTGCTTCCTTCTGGGGGATATGTTCCTGACTCTTTATCTTTTGGCAATCCTCTTCCCTTTATGATCTTTCACTTTCTATTAGTTGGGTTCATCTTTTGGTTTGATTGCCCTATTCCTCCCTACCTTCTTCCTCTCAGGTATTGTTCCAGGTGTCCTCCCATCAGATCCAACACCTCGCTATTTTTTATTTTTTGACTTCATTGTCCATTGTAGGAGATTCTGCAATCTAGCATGTGGACCACATTCAGTACATTCTTCTGTCTCTATCATATTGCAGATTCTGCTTCATTGTGGTTTTGTGTACTACTTGTGGCCATTCTTCAAACTTTGGTACAACACTACCTGATAAGTTTTTATTTGTACTTTCTTTCCAGGGATCTATTTCTAGTTATTTATCCCATGGATCCCACTTTGTGGCAAGTGGTGTCTGACTTTAATTCAAAATCTGCACTCTCCAGCCATGTTGACTTGTGCTTTATCTTTCATGACTTCACATGCAGACTGTTGAGTTGAGAGGTTTTATAAGATTGCTTATAGGTTCATGACCTTATGATATTTTGCTTCATAACATGCCCATACAGTACCATACCACCCATGGACTGTATGGATAAATCTGTTAAAGCTATCCATTTCTGGATTGAATAACTCTGTAGGGTCTACTTTTCAAAATAAGGTTTCATAGTTGCCCATTGCACCATTTCAGGTTATGACATTCCTCTAGACTCTCTACTGCATTATCACCCTCTCTTCAATTGGTGTATGGGAGTCCTTACCACTTCCCAGTTCTGAGCCATTGGAATGGTTGACCATGGAAGCACCCTGCTGAATGAATCCCACATAATAACCATTCCATTACAGAGTAGGGTGGTGATGTTCTTGGGTTGGAGATAAAGACTGTGTGATCCTCATCCTACCCTCACATGGATGTTGTTACTTCGTGGGCAGGCTTTGAATGTAGTCTGCTATGCCCTAGCCACTCTACACCACAGGGTACATCCATTGTCTACTCACCTTTATCAGTGTGGGTTTGATTTACAGTACATTTCGATGGTTAGGAACACTTACTATGACATGTCTCCCACTTGGAAGTGCTCTTCTTATATTTTATTCTTGTATCTTACACATTCCACACTTAGATGTGGTGTGGTTCTCTGCTTCTGATCTTTGGATCTGAATTTTTCATATCTGGGGCTATCCTTCAGATGCCTTTGAAAGTACTTTTGTTGTTCTCTCACATTGGTCTATCCTCCATATCAGTGTGGGATTGTAGCTACTCTTGTGAAAGGAAGTAAGCACAGTATTGCAAGTTATAATTTTCCTATACTGAAAATGTATTTTTAATAGGTACTTACCTATTAAATTGGTATCATATTTCTCATGCTTCCTCTTCACATTTCTCTGGTGCTGACATCTGCCAAACTTCAAAGTGATAGTTTGGTACAGGCAGTCACATGAGTAAGTCATGTATGCTCCTAATGGTAATGCATGATTATTTGCATGAGCAATTCAATAACATTTATTTATAATTCCAATAGGGAAGAGAAGTGGAAGTCTTATGGCATGCTTAATGAAAGTTTTTGCATGTAGTGGGCAGCACTGAACAAGAATAGCCTAATCCTGTGAAGAGAGGTAAACGCCTATTAGAAATACATTTTCAGTATATGAAAATTAAAACTTTCATGATTTACAAAATTAATCTGAAAACAAAACATGGCTATAACACCAATTATTTACGTGTGAAAAACAAACAGAAAAGATAAAAAAGTGTCCAATAAAAACTTTTCGAGAAAGCTTGTTGTATTAGTTGTAATACAATAACATTTATTATATTAGCCAAAAATACTAAAATTTGTTATCTGATTTTATATCAGAAAAATGTTTGTCTGAGTTGCTATCTGACAATTTTGAAATTATAAAGTGTATCCAAATATTTTTCACAATGTGACTGAATTTTACAAACAGTATAGAAAATGAACATGTTTAAAGATGATTAAAGTTTGCAAGAGTAGTTTTATATAACAAGACAAAACAAAGTGGTAAATAACATATCTGATACTATATCCTGTTTTTGTAGTGACAAAACAATCTAAGATAAAAAATTCCCCTTTGTAATATCAAATACTAATAATGGTACGCTTATAGCTTATTCAACCAAGGAGCAAAAATAAAAACATTACAGATCTTGAACATAGTAAATGGTATTTCAAGTAATCTACTCATTGCACATAATATATACTATTATGGTTAAACAGATACTGTTTCCAAAATAATATATCTCATTCTTATGACAGACTGTATTCAAATATTTGTATGTCTCTTCACAATGTAAGTTGAACTCTCAGTTTTTCAACTAAGTGCAAAATAAATATATTTTTAGACATACATATCTATGTATACTCTGTATTACACTATTAGACATTCACCTTAAGAAACAATAAATTGAATAATAAGGATATTATAGATCCTCTTTTAGTGTTTTAACTATATAATAATATCAATCATGCCTAGATTGTGGCTGGTTTTGCAACTTTCAGCCAATATTTGTTTCTGTGATGACAAGAAAACCCACTTGTAGAGAAAAATATAAGTGTAAACTTGGCTGGTATGGATAGAGAAAGCACTATGTAGAGGAGCGAACAGCATTTCGACCTTCTTCTGTCATCATCATGTTCACAAAGAAAGAAAGTGTTAGTGACTGATAGCTGATCACATGTTTGAAGGTGGTTGTGTAATTGAGTGTAGGAATGTAGAGGGCATGCTTAGACGTTTGATTATATTTATTAATATGGGTATAAAGGTGTTTCTTTGTTTTGGTTTATTTTGGGCTTAAGTTGTTGAATGAGTAAGGCTTCTTTAATTTTGCGTTTGTTTATGTTTGTTTCTTTATTTAGTATTTGGGTGTTTTCTATGGTTATGTTGTGTTTATTTGATTTGCAATGTTCAAAAATGTGTGAGAATGACTCTTTGTGTTCTTTGAATCTGGTTTCCATTTATCTACTTGTTTCTCCAATATAGAAGTGGTGGCAATAATCACATTGTATTTTATAAATAATGTTGGTGTTGTGTTTGCCAGTGTAGTTTTTACATAGTATAGACTTTAGTTTTGTGCCTGATTTTTGAATAAATTTGGAATTAATTGGAATGTCATATTCTGTAACTAGTTTTTGCCAAATGTTGGTTATTTTTTTGCTGATGTTGGGAAAATATTGTGTGTAGCAGTATATGATTTCATAATTTTTTAAATTGTGGGGTATATTTACTTTAGTGACTTGATTTTGCTTTCTGTCTAGGTGTGTGTTTAATGTTTTTTACAGTTTGTAGAGGAAAGTTATTGATGTTGATGAAGTATTGTTTTATTTTGTCTAATTTGTCGTTAATTTTATCTGGTGAGCATAGTTTTATGGCTGTGTTTATTTGGTTTCTTAGTATGTTGAGTTTTTGTTTTGTTTCATGTGCTGAGTCCCAAAGAATGTATAGTCCAATATGGGTGATTTTTTTGGTGGATTTTTGTTTTAAATTGTGCATTGGTTCTTGTAATTTTGAGACTAAGAAATGATATTTGATTGATTTCTTCCTGTTCACATGTGAAGTTAATGTTGGAATGTATAGAGTTAATGTGACTGAAAAAATTAAGTGTGTGTTCTCTAGATATGAATTCTCTCAATCGTGTCACCAACATATCTGTACCAGGATAGTGTGGATGTAATGCTGTGTTAATTGCTTGTGTTTCAACTTGTGTCATAAAAATATTGGCTAGAACTGGTGATACTGGGTTGCCCATGCTTAGGCCATTTCTTTGTATATAGTTGTTCATGAACATAAAGTTTGTCTTGTGAATTCTACGAGGGTTGCTAATTGGTTGCTGGGAATGTCTATTGATGGGTTAGGGTCTCGGATATAGAGTTCTAAGGCTATCTTGCAGGCTTCAGCAGTTGGGACTTCTGTAAAGAGGGATATAACATCAAAACTGGCCATTAAGGCTTTATGGTTAAGTTGACTAAGACTAGACTTGAAATTAAGAGTGTTTGATGAATGAGCTGCCTGATGTTGCATATTTGGAGAATGCCCATGCTATATATTTACCAAGATTGTAATTAAACATTTCATATGCAAACATTATTGGTCGTAGTGGACAATCTGATTTATGAGGTTTGGGGATGCCATATATTTGTGGTGTGCGTGAGTCGGTTTTTCGTAGGTAGGAATAAAGTGTTTGTGAAATTGTGTTGGTTTTTTTCATTTGTAGTAGTAATTTGTTTAGTTGTGTCTCGTGTGTCTTTGTTGGATTTGTGTGTATTGGTTTAAATTTGTTTGTGTCTGATAGGACATTCTTCATTTTTGGATGTATTCATTCATGTTCATTATGACTATAGCATTTACTTTATCTGCTTTTAGAACATGTGGTCAGCTATTGATCAGTTACCTGTTTCTTTCTTTGTGAACCTGACAATGACCGAAGAAGGTCAAAACGTTATTCTCTCCTCTACATTGTGCTTTCTCTACCCATACCAGCCATTTTTACATAAATATTTGTTATCATTCTGTTTGTACAGTATCATAAGGCTTTGGATTAGTTATCTTCTTTATCTAAAATTTTTTTTTTACTGGTGTAACACATTTTCAGTTAGTTTAGTATCAGCACTTTAGGATGACCGTTTCAGAACCTTTATATTACTATATGTTTGAATATTTTAAATGAAAAGCATAGGAGTTGATGTTTTGGTCACAGCTTTGCCAGCTATCATAACTTCAAAATGTAAAGCCCCCAGTGGCTCAGCAGTATATCTGAGGACTTATAATGCTAAAAACCGGGTTTCAATACCAGTGGTGGGCAGAGCACAGATAGCCCATTATGTAGCTTTGTGCTTAATTCAAAATAATAACAACATCAAAATGTAAAAGAATACTTCACAGAATTCACATTCATTATGCATTAATTTCTTCATATTGTTGAACTAACTGTTTACACTTGTTTACATGTGTAACTTTGTTTCTACATACTTTGAAAGATTTTTTAGGCAATTACATCATCATTTTTAGCAATCCCTCTAGCAAGTCCTAACAATGAAAATATAGCTAACAATAGTAGTTTGCTTGTCTAACATGCATCTAATAAGTTCACCTTATTGTACAGTTCAAAAAGTTTCAAAGTTACAGATAAATTGGCAAGACTACCTGTTCTTGTAGTATTGAGATTATCTTAGATATTTTTTCCAAAAGATTTTAATTTCATTTAGAATGGATAACAAGGAGCCATTTAATCCATCTAGTTTATATCCCATTTTCTTCAACCACCCTATTTCAAACTATGTACACATGAATACAGAAAAATTCTTATATGTAACCCTTGTCTTTAAAGTGCTCCTCTAATCTTACTTCAGTGTTAGGAGTTTCAACCATACACTGATTGATCATTCTGATAGAAAAGTATCTTTCTGAAATGATGTTTGAGTTTTCCTCATAGTTAACTTGTGGCCTTCATTAGTAAGGCTAACAAGTTTTTTTTATGAAGATACCATTTGAATTTAAGGATTTTGTATGAAAATGTTTTCATTATAATTGAGATTAATGTTTAAACAATTTTTTTACAAACACTTGGAATTGAAGAAACATAATAATCTGATACTTTGAAAAATACTGCATCCCTTTTTCTGTAACGTGCTTAACTTCTTAAACCCAAGAGGATGCTGCCAGCATCTGGCTGTAAATCCAAGTTTACCCCTTGTTTAGCGAAAGCATCCAATAACATTTATGTTTTTTTGGCTGAAAATCAGTCGATACCATGTAAACACAAATGTAAAAACACTGAAATTTAGTGAGATATTGTTATAATTTTTAGGAAATTATTAAAATAATTTCAGCAGAACCTGCAAAGTATCATGGTTTAAAGAGTTAGTCATAGTATGATCACTGGGCAGATCTTGGGGTTAGAGGACACCAAGGGAACTCTTGGTTATCAAATTTTACAACTTAAATAGAAATAGTAATTCTAACTCTATTTCAACAATTTTTTATTCAAAAATATTTGAGGTTTGGTATTTTTTAAATTTTGCCAAGTTTGTTTGGTATAAGTTGCAAAGAAAATTTTGAAAAAGTGTGAACTTTTTGTATACTTTCAATGAGTTTCATTTAAAAAAGCTCTTACATATGTGTAAATTTTTTGATGGTGCTAAAGTATGTGTTTATATTTACTCAGACCCTGGTGTCCCTTACAAATATATTTATATAAGGTTTTGTTAATAATATAATATTCCTTTATTCTTAAGTAATTATTTCAAGAATGGTGTCTTGAGAAGCTTTTGTGATGTCAAAGCAAGTGGGTTAGACGGTAACTAATGATTTTAGCATCCAAACAAGGTAGAACCAATGGCTAAACATGGTGGAATAAAAAATATCTTTTTGTCTGAATGAGCTATTTTAAAGTAAACAACATTGGGTAAGTTCACTAGGTTGTAATGTATGATTTCTCAATGAAGTAACTGGTGAAACTTATCATGGTGGAGAACAAACATTCTAATACAAAATTTACAAAACTAAAAAACAAGACACAAATGTGGAATTTTTTTGTAGTTTTGTCTTGATGATGTTTTCTTTAATGATAATTTATTGTGTGTTAAGTCCATTTTAAAGCTACAGACATACTATACGAGAAGGCATAAGGACACTTAGGACTAGTGAGTATAGTGTGTTAGAACTTCTATAATGAGAAACTATTCAGAATGCAGCAAAACTTGTTTGTTTGTGAGTGTTAATAAATTGATTATTATTACTCAAACAATACATACAAAACATTTCTAGCCATTGAAAAAAACCTATAGTTCTTAGATATAACTTGAGCTTGACCCAAAATAGCCTATATCAGGATAGACCTAGGATATGAGTACAAATACAAATTACTTTTATGCTAGTTAAAACTTTTACTATTTATTGGTCCCCCTATAGGACAGCAGTAAGCTTACATACTTACAATGCTAAAATCTCCTTGGGGCTTTGCTCTAAAACAAATTAACAAATGGATGTACCATTCATTGGCGTTTTATGTTATTTTCATTGTTGTGTAACTGCTTCAGTAGACAAGGATAAGCCAAATATGAAAAATAAAACAAATTAGATTTTTTAATTAACAATTAAAAGAAAAGAGAAATTGTCTGTATTTCATGTATTTTGAATTGTTTCTTAGTATGTAATAGCTTGTATGAACAAACAAAAAAATGAGAATGCTGTCATTAGAATAACAAAGACAACAATTATTTGCTAATGGAAGAATAACTTTTCTGGGAACACTTACATAATTTTAAGTACAAAATAAAAAGAAACAAATTCTAAGATGAAAGGAAGTACTTTTTAATGTTTAAAAAAAAACATTTCCAAACAATAGTTTCCCTAAATATGACACAAACATCATATAACTTTTTTAAAGCACAAACTAAATATTATGTAGAAAGTGTGTATCATATTCCATGCAATTAGGTTAAGTATTTTAAGTGCAAGAACAAGAAGATAAAGAAAGTGATATGACATCAATGACATGGATGTCGTTAGGGTTAAATTATTAGAATTGTAACACATAAGAATATTCTGTAACATGTTTTTTCATTGGTTACATGTATAGGTAAAAAATATTAAAATTTTATTGATCAATAAATAGAATGTGTAGTAGAAATTTTAATACTTAAATTCAAACGTGTTTGTTGTAGTTTTACCAAAGTTTGAAGTTACTGTGACACCACCATCTTATCTTCTGGCTACTGCTGAACAGGTAGTGTGGAAAGTCTGTGCTAGGTAGGTAGATAGCAATTACTGAAAATGATAGGTTTAAAATTAATTCCAATGTTAAGCTTGTTGAAGGTTCTTAAGGAGGATATCTAAATTATATCGTTTTTCTTGTGATTTGATGAGAAATGTTAATATGGCAAGATATACTAGAAGTGTTTGATTTTTGCATACAATTAATATTTAGGGAATGTATTTCTTGTACTTATTGTATGAAGTGCATTCTTTATATATACATACATATATATATTTTAGTGAAAATAAATACAGTTTAATGAAGTTAAACAGTAAAATCACAAAGAAGGACTACATTAAAAACAGCAAATCCGAACCTCTGACTAATAGTATTGGCTTATTATGACTGAAAAGCAAGCCAAAACAAAATCAAATTAAACAATAAAAAGCTGCATCACAATGTAGCTTGTATCTTGGGATTTTTTAGTTGTTGCAGCATTTGTTTAATTTGTTTTTGTTTTGGCTTGTTTTTGAGTTATAACATACATATATTAGATAAATTATACCTAGATTATTTTTGTTTGTTCTTTTAAGAAATATACTAATTTTGTTTTGTAAGAGGAAGTGTAATTCATAAACAAAAGAATCGAATAAGGTTTACTAAGAAAAAAACGAAAACATAATTCTGAAAGCATAAGAGTGGTAAAAAATGTTTTATTTGATTTTGTATTTCCAAAATTAAAGTAAAAATAAAATTTGTCTTCCTCATGTATTATTCCTTTTAAATTGCTTTTAAATTATTATACATAGTTTTTTTGAGAAATGTGTATAATATCTTTAATATCTATGTTCAGAAAACTGTAAATTTTGGCACAGTAAACAATAATGGGTAATAAAATTGAATTTCACATACTTTAGTGTAATACCCTTCAACATGTCTCTCATAGCAAAATTTTACATATAACCAATGTAAAAATCAGAAAAAATATACAGTGAGAGCAAATTATTTCATTTTGATAGTTGTTGTCAAAGTTATCAGAAATTTAATAAAAGTAACTTAGGCTGCTTATTTTACAGATGAGCATTACTGTTACTAATTTTTAATGTTTACACAAAAATTAATGTGCAAACAAGTATCTTCTGGTATAAGGTATTGTTAATTTTCTGTCTATTTTTGAATTGCAGTTTCATGACATGTGATCTTTGAATAAGTGACAGTTTTGTTACACAGATGTTTTTTTTTGCTTTTGAAACATATGCTTTTAACACCAGCTGTGTATAAAGAATTAAGACTAAATGTTATACTTCAAAATAACAAAAAGTAGATGAAGCCTTTAGTATATTTTAAATTTAAAGGTATTAATGAAATTTTCTACTCTGACATATTGCTATGATATGCAAAAACAAAATTCTGATAGTACCGAGATTAATACTTTGTGTGGTAACACTATACAACACAAATTTTGTTCCTGGATAGTATGTGTTATTTCTTATTTGCTTGTGTTGCAAAAGTACAGAAAATGAACATTATTCCCTCAAACATTGCTTTTGTGACCTGGATAATGAAAATTAGAAATTAACCTATTTTCTATGTCTAAATGGGCAAATTTGCACGTTTTTATTTACATAAGGTCTGAATAAAACAACATATGAAATAATTTTTACATGTATTTATACTAAAGTTATACAACAATGAACAAAAACATTTAGAAGTAAGTAGTTTTTCTAGATTTGCGACTGTAATGCAAATTACTTTCACATATCGGCCCCCAAATACAGTCTCCCATCGTGGTTTTGTTATATGCTCCTTGGTAGCGACATTCAAAGTCCAGTATATCTTGGTGGAGGCTCTTGCCTTGCTCTTCTAAGTATGCTCCCATGTTCTCCTTGACTTTATCAAGATGAGTGCCAAGGATATGGACTTTCATTTTACTATAGTTCTTCACCAGAGCCTCAAGTAGTTCCACAGAATTTTCGGACTTGTGATTGCCCAAAATGTTCCGAACAACTGTGACAAAACTACAACAAGTTTTTTTTTCCTTCTTACTGAGCTTCTTGGGGAATTCTGTGCACTCCAGGATCTTCTTTATTTGTGGTCCAACAAAGACACCAGCTTTGACCTTTGTTTCAGACAGCTTAGGAAAGAAGTCTAGAAGGTACTTGAAGGCTGCAGACTCCTTATCAAGAGCTGTAACAAATTGTTTCATAAGACCAAATTATATGTGCAATGGTGGGAACAACACCTTCTGGAGGTCCACTAGTGGCTCACACTTGACATTGTGTCTCCCCACAGAGAACTTGGTCTGTTGTGGCCAGTGCTACCTGTTGTAGTGTGCTGCAGTGTTCCTACTGCCCCAAAGGCAAAGATGAGAGGGACACTTGGTAAAGCCTCCTTGGATAGGTCTAAGTGTTCACTTAGGCAGCTAGAACTAAACTGAAGTGGAGAGTGGTGAGCCCCTGTATATATACATTACTATGGAAAGTTCTAGAAAATTCTGAAAGGTTCTTGAAAATTCTTGTAAGTTCTACAACATTCTAGAAAATTCTTTATCAACTACTCAGCATTGAATCTACCTGGAATGTTCTGGAAAATGGGTAAATTTGAAAATTTCATTATCCAGGTCACAAAAGCAAAGTTTGAAGAGAAAAATAGGTCTTTTCTATTTACTTTAGGCATAAGCAGTTGGGAAATAACACTTTCTGCCCAGGAACAA
This sequence comes from Tachypleus tridentatus, assembly GCF_004210375.1. Lineage (NCBI taxonomy): Eukaryota > Metazoa > Arthropoda > Merostomata > Xiphosura > Limulidae > Tachypleus > Tachypleus tridentatus. Next base: position 25,113,646 of record NC_134826.1, read on the forward strand.
GAAAAAGTAAAAATTTTGTTACATGGTGTAATTGATTCACATAAATATTCTTTGTGCTCGGAGAGTTTGTAGGACAGTTTAACTTTTTGATATCCAGATAAAAGTAATTTTCTATTTTAATGGGTTTTGTAGCTACACATATGGAAAACCTGTTGAAGGAAGTCTGGATATTACAGTTGGCTACAAGCGGCTTTTATGGGAGTCATCTGATTATTTACTTCCTAAAATACATTTGCAAATGTCTGTAAGTATTCTAGTTTCATGTTATTAACAAAAATAGAAGTGTTATCAATAAATACCAGTTATGAATTGTATCATTTGTCTTTAATAATGACATAAATTTCTTGATTATTTACTTACGATCTATCATAGACTTCGAAAACTTAAGGGAAATATGATTTTGCCATCAAACCTAGGAATTAATTAATAGAATAAATCTAATAAAGTAAAAGAAAAATGACTTTTCCTAAATTAATTTCATGTTGATCATACAGTTACAGTTAAATCATCTGACAAAGTTATAAGTACATAACACTGAAGGTAAAATGAGGAAGGCAGAAATTGCAGCCTCCATTTTTAGAACAAACTTACCGTGACTTGCCATCAAGGACAACAACTCAAAACTTTGTAAACTTAAGTGTGATATAATACAGGTGTTGAAGTCAGAAATCAATTAAAAAGTAGTTAAGATATAACACAAAAAAGGCTCTCACTAATCTAACTTAAAACTGACAAAACAATTACTATTAAACTCTCTGACAAAAGTAAAGTGCTTATTGTAATTCAGAGACTGCACTTAATGTGTACATTGAGCTGAAACTTCCACAAAGCAGCCTGAAACAAAATCTTAAAACAGTATCTGGCTAAAGTATAGCAAGAACAAATTTAATGAAACAATGAGAATAGCTTTGATTCTCATCACTTTAGGTGTACTGAGTGCTATGATCTTCCTAAATCACTACATCTATGAGCTTGTAATACCATTTGTGAAGAAATGTCTTGGAATTCTTATAAGGTACATTACCACTTTTCACATAAATAGCTATTTTCGTTCAGTGCTGCCACAAGCCTTTGAGTTCCCACATGTCTTATAACTTAGTGACTCAAATGTGTCTTGAATACAAATCATCAAACAGCAATCCTCCACCTATAAGAGTGTGACACACTTTCCTGATGCATGTGACTGCCTCTATTCAATTATACCATTTCTCATTTGACAAGACTTGAGTAAAGACATTTTTATTTGTGTTCTTCAAATTTGATCAACATCTTTATATTTTTTAAATTATTGTTCCAAAGTGACTTTGTTAATTTTATGGACAGGTAATGACTTTTCAGATAATTTCCCAGTTTCTCATTTTCATTTTTCATCAGATACTTGTGTTTGATTTTTGACTTTAAACAGTGAATTCTGAACTCCAAATCAGATATCATACCTTCCACTAATGTACTCACACAGGCTACAGGTAGGATGACTTATCTTTGGATTTATTGACTATCGTCCACTATAAGATTGGTCATTATATGAGTCCTCCTACTTTCCAAATCTTGTCCCTATTTCTCTGACTATACCAAATCTGTTCAGGTCAATGAGGATTTTGACAGCCTTTCTTCACCACCTGACTTTGCCATTTCTTCTTATATCCCTACTGTGGAATCAAATGTGCTTAATATGGCTTTTTTAGACATGATTTTTCACGTATGTTCTATTTTATCCATTTTTTCAATTTTGTATGACCCCTGCCCTTTTTTTTTTACATGATATCTCTCATCTCAGAATTTGGTTTTCCCCCTTTCCCTGGTATAAGGCATCATGGTGAGCATTTAGTTCCTCTTTGTTAATGTTGTGCTCTATTTTATTGGTAAAATTGTTAATATCCATACCAACCATTTTGAGATACATTTTGTTTCTCAGATGGATGGAGATGCCAGAATGTCTTGCTCTACACAGGCTTTAGATGATTTTGCATTGGTCTACCATGAGGCTGAATGTCTGTTTCTTGATGCTCAATATTTAGAATCACTTTTGCTCGTGTGGGGCAGACCCTAATTATCCTGTTTGTTTATCCCACATCCAGTTTTTGCACATTTGTCTTACCCTATCGATTTTCCTATAATACTTGTATTGTATCCACCTTCCTCATAAAGTAACCAACTGAGGTTTGAGGGTTATTTGAAGGATTGCCTCTTTCTGATTATTTTCATGTTGACATGTTAGTCTTCTTCAGCTCTCTTCTTTATACTTTTCTGTTGTTTTGAGTTCCTGGGGAGGAATGCACCCTTACCCCAAATGTATTTACCACCTTCTTTTATCTGGGACTTTGAAATGGTCCTTCTTCTTCAGCATTATTTTATCGATTTTATTTTGCATTCTGAGTTTACACAAGTCCATATTACTGTTTTCTGCAAGATCTTCTCAGCCTTTACTTTCTCTTCCTTCCAGGGGCTCATCACCTCATCATTTTATTTAATGCAGATGGACCCATTATCAACAGTACTGGTGAATACCTAATAGATTTCAATTCAGTGGTTGCTCACTTGTCTGATTTTTTTTCATCCTTTGGTGATCTTTTACCACAGATCTGTGGGTTATTTGAGTATTATCCAAAAGACATATAACACTACTTTCCCTCTCCTCCATTAACTCATTTACCCATTTCCTTGGAATCCTACTACCATTCAGCATCTGTTCATGGTGGTTCAAGACCTTCTCTGCTAGTTAGCCATAGAATCTGTCAATCACTTTTCTCCAGGTTTTTATTCTTGGCTGTTTGTAGTACCTAAGAAAACTGGTGGCCTGTGATCGATTTCTTCTACTTCAATCCATTATTGGTTCAATCCCAATTTACTGTGGAGTCTTTTCTCACTAATAGGTGAGATTTTTCTCTGGTTTATGAATGACAAAAGTAGACATTGTAAATGCTTATCTGTACATTCTGGTATCTTGTAAGGCAAGATTCTATCTTTGGTTTGTACATTATGGGGTAATATATCAATTTTGTATCCTGCCCTTCAGGCTTGTTTTGGCCCCGTATGGTTTTTATTGATATTTGCCCAACATTTACATGCTCACAAGTTGTTCTTCCATCATTACATGGTTGATTGGCTTTTGTTAGCTTATTCCAAACAGTAGTCTGCCTATCACACTCATCAGCTGCTCTTGTATGCAATTCATGTGAGCTGGTTAATCAAACTGGAGAATTCATTCCTTATACCAATGCAATATCTTGTCCAACTGGGTGTTTTTTCACTCTCAATCTAGTCGGGCCTAACCTTCTCCTCTTTAACTTTGTTTCATGGAGCTTTCACTTCTTCAAACCTCTACTTCTCCCTCTCCTACAGTTCTTGAGCTTCTATGACTTTTGGGGATTTATCCTTCTATGGCAGCTGTTATTCTTTTGGATGAGCACATATGAGATTTCTTCAGTGGAATCTGAATGACCAATAGAATCTTACATATGTTTTGACATTGAATCCACTGGAGGCTCCTACTCCCTTCCTCCTTCCCTTGTAGACGATCTGCATTGGTGGTTTGACAAGGCTTACATGTTGGCAGGTGTTCTGCTTTCTCCCTCTCATCTGAATTAACATATCTCCATGGATTGTTTCCTTCAGGGGAAGAGGATGTGTGCCAGGCAGTTACATATAATATTATTATGTTGATTCTGCATCTTATGTGTCAGTACCTAGTATGCCTAATGAGAAAGTCTTCATCTGTGTACACATTTTGATAATATATTTTCTTACTGCAAGCAACAAGAAATTCAGTCTGTTAGAGACCAGTGCTGTATTCAAAACCTCAGTGTCCAAAACTGAGACCTTGTAATAAATTACACAACAAAAAGTAAAGCAAGAGAATAAGAATCATGTACATCAAATGTACTTTATTAACAGCTTAACTGCAAATATTTTTGTTAACCTTACAGTTTTAGTGTCTCATTCCATGAAAAAAAACATGAATATATAAAGAAAATAAAAATGGTCAGCAAATAAAACAGAAGAAAAAATGTTGTTTTTCAAACGTTTATTGTGTCAGTGAATTCCTTATGATATTTGAAGTGAAACAGGATCACAGCAGATCTACTATGTGTGTCGATCATTCCTGATATTCAACATTTGTAATAGTAGTAGAATATCATGGATAATTGCTAACATTTAAAATAAATATGTGCATCAGATGAAGTCCATACAAACTTGCAGTAAGCCTATGCATAATGTAATCTATACTAGGAATTATTTTTAAATAGTGCAGGTTAAAACTGAGAACTGATGTACAGGTAATATGTCAGTTGTTTATGTAAGTTAAAACAAGAGAGACACTATAAACATCATTGCAAGGGTGCAGTACCAACTACCAAGGGGTTTTACCACTAAAACATCTTTGATGCTACATTATATGAACTGCTGAATAATCAGTATTGAGAGCTTAAAAATTCTTGATAGGTTAGGAAACTTTTTCATCATAATTTGATTCTTGTTTTAGACCAGGGAGGGAGAGGTTTATGAAAAAGCCAGACAATTGCTAAAACTAATGTTTAGTAATACAGAAAGGTAATAAGAATTTACTTGACATGGTCAGTAATATAAAAAAATCATTGATTTTTTTTTGAATAAATTAACTGTTGAATCATTTAATGATCTCCATGCTCAAAATATATTTGAATCCAGAAATATTAGTAATTTCAAAGTAATAAAGAAATATTACACAACTGAATTGCTCAATGAATTGCATGTAATTATAGGTTAAATTTTAATTTCTTTAATGTTTTTTCTGGTTTATAAATTAGTTCCAACAAAAGTGTGATGTTTTTATGACAACTTATGCTTTAGACATAATAAGTAGGATAAAACTTTCAAGAGTAGTAAGTAACATGGTCTTGGTGAAATACCTTCTTTAGATAACTGTGTACAGTTAGTGACATTTTCCTTTGACTATTAGTATAAAAAATATTTGGAATAAGGATTAATCCCTACTTATTCAAAGATTGTTAATGTAATACCTATATATGAAAATGGAGATGAAGATATTGAAAATTATAGATAAAATCACACTACTAAGTGCAATAAATTAAATACATTAAAACTTGTATTTAATAAGTTAGATAAGGTTTTTCAAAACAACAAACATTTTGAATAATTCACAGTGTTATCAGATAGGTTATACTACTAAATCATAAGCTGTATTACAAGTTAAAAACATATCTAAAGCACTAAATGAGAAAAAAAACACATCTGCTCTATTTTAGAACCTTAAAAATCCTTAATACAGTAAAATATGCAATACTTTTAAGTAAGTAAGAGGATATGAGTGTATTGCAGTAGTATAATAGTTATTTGAATAATAGGTTTACACTAGCAGCTGCAGTTTACAGATTAAATATATTATCTGTGGGCTACAACAAGGTTCAATGATAGTTTCACTTTGGTTTAATATATTATTAATAAAAAGCACATCATGGTTAGAATATTTTTCTGATACTACCACTGGTTTTGCTGCAGCAAATAATTCAAATTGAATGAAATAAATTGGAATCTGGTTGACTTCAAATAAACGTAGTTTAAATATATAAAAATAAACCAAATATAATGTATTTTAATCATGTTAAAAGTATATTAAACTAGAGGTACCTTGCAATTTAATTTTGAAATAACAGAACTAGCCAAGGAAATATTTGGGAATCCGAATTTATGGAATTTTCATATTATAGTTATGAAGAATAAAATTGCACGTAACTTTGGTATGTTAACATAATTAAACTGCAGGAAGATTTTAAGATTATTTTAATTTTTTATTAAAATTGCTTGAACTTATTATCTATTCTCCAAAAGTAGCTGATAATATTATTATCAGATTATAACATCAGAGAACATACAATGTCATTATTTATTTAAATTTTATTTTAGATGCAAATTATAAGTTAAAGTTGGTTTGTTTGTTTTTGAATTTTACACAAAGCTACTCGAGGGCTATCTGTACTAGCCATCCATAATTTAGCAGTGTAAGACTAGAGGGAAGGCAACTAGTCATCACCACCCATCACCAACTCTTGGGCTACTCTTTTACCAACAAATAGTGGGATTGACCATCACGTTATAATGCCCCCACGGCTGGGAAGGCGAGCATGTTTGGCACGACTGAGATGCGAACCCGCGACCCTCAGATTACGAGTCATATGCCTTAACACGCTTGTTCATGCCAGGCCATAAGTTAAAGTTGTCCATACTTATATGTAATGGTTTTGGGAAGCTTTTCAAACTGTTCTATTTTTAACATATAAGTGTATGAATACAATATATATATATATAATGCATTCTACTGAACAATACTATATATCTTGTGTAAGACAAATCACAGTGTGCAGTTGCATAAGAAGTAGAGGTTGAAAAATTTAGAAACAGTTATAAGATCAAGTTGAGTTAGCTGAAAATATATATAAATCTTTTCAAAAAATGACTATTAAAAATATTCTATAATTGTATTTTAAATATCAATTTGAGTACATTGATGGGTAATGTGTAGATTTACACTGTCTGTTTTTTTTAAATTAAGTATTGTGATTTAGCTTTATTGTCTTGTATTGGATATACAAATAAGGATATTTAGTGTAAGAGTTATTATTTAGTTTATTTAGTGATCATATATTTAATGATTAATTAGTTTCCATAACAAAGGTATTAAAGTCAATTATTTTAAAGGCTATAGTTATGACAAATTTTGCTACTTAACTCGGTAAGAATTGTATGTTGTATGTATAGTTCAGTTGTTGTTATCTAATATCACATTACTAGAACCTTCTGTAGTTCTCTCTTTATCTTCAATGAATATTGTTGTATCATAGCATCTTGTATCATAGTTTGTTGAAAACTGTAGACATCAGTTTGGTAATGTGTGTGTGTGTGTATATATATATTTATATTTATATATAGGCAACCAAATGAGCTTAAGTGAAGTTACATCAGGAAGCATTAAGTTAATGGTATTATAATAACAGAAATAAAGGAGAATAATTTGACTTATCAAAGGGTATACTAAAGTAATTGAACCTACCTGTGTAGATTTGGACAAAAAAGATAATTGTTTAAAACTTTAGCTATGACTTTGATAACACAAATTGAAAAAGAATAAAAGAAAAGAGTTTGATTGATTGTTTGGAATTAAGCACAAAGCTACACAATGGGCTATCTGTGCTCTGCCCACCATGGTATCAAAATCTGGTTTCTGCCTGTGTGAAAGAAGAGAGAAGAGAGACTGGAAATACAGAGAATAAAAACAAGTTACATTCACCAAGTTCTTCCAACAAGAAGGAATGAATGACAATGAGTCAGGGCCAGGTGGCCTAAGCTGTTCAAATTTGATGAGCAGAAAGCCATCATGTATGCTTTTTCAGAGAGATGTGAAATATTCACCTTAGGTCATAGGTGACTGGGCAAGTCTATCTCACCCACTTCTCATAGGAAAAGGCCTATAAATATATGTAGGTATGATCTCAGAAGATGTCATGAACTATGACAACTTAAAAGTGCCCTTTTTTGAATGATATGAACTTTACAGAAGAATGTTTTCATTGAAAGTTCAGAGAATTGAAACGCAATACTGGCAAAACTGTATTCCAAAACCTATTCCAGTGGCATAGCTGGGGCAAGGGTACATCTGTCCCCGGGTGCTGAAAACCCTAGCTACGCCTCTGACCAATTCTTACTATTTCCTCTCACATTGTAGCTATTGTTCAACTGCCAGTGTTTCTTTCTTTGCCAATCTAAACATTGATATGATTTGTTTCTTGCTTGCTCCAGTCTTTATACCCCAACTAATTGTCCATGACAATATATGTCTCATAATGTTCTCCATCTACAACAATGCATCCTCTTTCCTGGTATTGTGTATAAGCACCTCATTCAGGTAATGTTATCACTCTTTGTCGAAAAAGCTTCACAAATACATTTTTAAATGCTGTGATGATTTGAAGATACATTTAGTGTTCTTCATGTAATCGAGTTGTTTTTTTGTGATTTTTTTCGTTTTACAAGTCATTATATATAGCATGAATTTCTGGTTTATTATTTCTGAAACAGTAATAAATTAAGTCCCTACTTTATTACCTTGATTATCTAGCATTGCACAGCAATTGAGGGTGGGCAGGAGAGTCACTCCAAGCTAAGTTTGTCAGTAATCTTATTTGTAGTAAGATAGAGACATATATTTGATTTGGTTGTGTTTCTCCATGGAACTCTGTAGCTGCAATCATGGACATTTTTGAGAGAATTCAGCTTTGCCTTTTTTTTTACCTTCTTTTATTCTGTTGCATAACTCATCATTGCTTTGTTCTGACAAGAGAAATTTAGCTAACAAAATGTTGTTCCAAAAAATAGTAATAAAGAGTCTTTTAAAGAAATAAAGAAATGAGCCTGTGTTGGGATAAGGTGACTGATTATTTTCTTTTGTTGTATATTTTCACAGATGCTTTTAAGCCTGCATCTTTCTTAATGACTGAAAGCTCTGGGAGTGAATATTCAGTTTTATCTCCATCTACAGACATTGTGGTTCAAGCAGGAAGGTTTACTGCTCTGTCATGTAAATGGTTGTTGGAACTACATGATTTAGCCTACCAATGCAAGAAGGAAACATATTTGCACTCTCACATAATACATCTGCTTCTTGAAATTAGGTGTTCTAATGTTGAATTTGTAGTTAACATGAATACCTCAATGTCCCCCGGTGGGACAGTAGTTAAGTCTATGGACTTATAACTATAAAATCCAGTGTGTTATTCTTCTAAAACTAACTTTGTTGAAAGACACTTAGAATTACCAACTTCATTGATGGTGAGCCAAAATCACTGTTAGCAAACACATGGATCAGTTGTTAGCTTCTAAGTTCATCTCTGTTGTTGTTGACATCTCAGTTTTCATTGGTTCCTATAGGGGGTTGTAGTTCCACTCCTATTCAAGGATCCCAACCCTAAACATCAGCCTATTGGTACATTGGTAACCAGAATAGATTCTGTCCATATAAAAGGGTTTGCTTCTTGGTTGGAAAATTCTTAGCAGCTTCAGTGATTAATATATGCTTTTGTGGTCTGTATGGGCTTGACTCTGAGAATTTCTGGATGTGTAGTAACCTTAACCACTGATCCATGTGCACTACAGGTTTTTTGGTCACATTTATTCATTCAGTTCACATTTTCACCACAATTATCTACCCAACCTACAGGATTTCCATCTCCTGCAAATCCTCATATTTTGGAACCTAGTTCTGTGTCTTATCAGAGTTTGATTAGTGTGAGAGTAGAAAGAGAGAGAATGGTACTAGTTCTTCTGGGGTTTTATTCATATCAGGTGATGGGCCTAATAAGACAGGAGATTGGTGTTCATTCATCAGTTTTATTTGTCTATATCGATACCTAGATATTCTAAGGTTCACAAGTGACTTATTCCTCAATTTTGATTGGCATTTTGTACTAGGAATGTGCACATCCAAGTTTGCTATAGTAGTGGGATACTACCACTAATGGTGCTTTTTGTGCCTAAAGGTCAGGTAATGCAGTTCAAGATTTTTACCTCCAGACTAGCACCAGCACCATATGGGTTTTGCTGAATCATACAAAATTTTTCTCATCCACTCCTTGCTTTAACCTTGTGCACACACCATTCCATAGGTGACTGGTTATTGCTGGCACCATCTTGTCAGTTGTGAGAATGTTAGACCCAGATCCTAATTTAGTAATAAGTAAAGCAGGCTTCTTTCTAGGAGCTGAGACATCTATTCTTGTTTCAACTCAGCATGCTGACAGTATGGGTTTTTTTATCACATTAAGCTCAACTGACTCCCATCTAACTCTAGTCTATGGAAAAGAAAGCCAGATTCTTACTCCCTCATTTTCTCCTGCTTCATAGATGTTCCTTTCTCTTTTAGGAATGTGGGCATCACTCAAACCTTTCATGCATTTGAGATGAACACACAAGAGATATTTTTAGTGGTCTTCATGTGATCAAAAGATTGAACATTGATTCACTGTATTCCCAGGCTGTTTCATTCAGGATCATTCTTCAATCTTGAGGGGTTATTGTTTTGGGACACTACTAAGATATTAGTTTTTATGCTGCCACCTCATTCCGAGATTCATCACTTCATGAATGCCTCATTTCAGGGATGGGGATACATATCCCAACACTCTGGAATACCAGGGTATGTGCATAGATGATGAGACTTCTCTGTGCAAGGTTTCAATCCTTCTTGCACTTCAAATGATGATGCCTCATGGTCTTGGTTTATTAAGGGGCAAATCATCAGTTTTTACTCCAACAATTTCATGGTAGTGTTTTGCATTTCCTGTCAAGGAGGAATTTGGTCAAAGTCTTCTTGTTTTTGAACCTTGAATTTTCTTTCTCAGTACCACTCCTATCAAAACACCCTACTAGCTTGCCATGTTCCATGTGTGATGACTACAGTATCAGGTCAGTTGTTTCAACCCAACAGATTTATTCCAAACAGAATAGATGCTGTATTGGAAGCTTCTGTTGGATTGGCTCTCATTTTGAAACAGTGATGATTGGGGGGGAGGAGGTTGGCTGCTCATTGGAACACCCAGCTACTGGCAATTTTGCCTACAATATCCCACCTTCAGGTTTTGACAATGGATGCATTCTATAAGAATAGGGTGGGATAACAACTCCAGGCTTCCCCAACAATTTCAATGTCACCAAAGGTACTGACTATGATTTGTTCCAATCTGTTGTTGGGTCCTATTGATAGCACCAGATTGGCAGCTGCACCTTGGTTTTTTTCTTCTGTGGTACCTTTAGAAGTACTTATCCCTTCCACTTCTTTATTGACCATCTCTGTGGAGGCAGCCATGATCTGACATGATACACCTGGCTATTCAGAAGATCAAGCTTCAGTGGTGGAGGTTATACAGTCCTTTGGATTTCATGGAGTTTTAAGTTTGTCATGTATTTGTCTCAGTCTTTGCTTAGTTCCACAATGGACATTTATCAATGGAAATAACACACAAGTCAGCAATGGTGTGTTAAGAGGATGTTGAAACCACTTTGATCAGAAATGCCAACTATAACTTTTTTTTTGACCTGGCTCTTTTTGCATCTTTCACAGTTTCCCTGTATAAGGCAGTTATTGATTACCATTTCATACTTGAAAAAAATATTCTTTCACTCTCCAGTACTTTCTGGCTTCCTCCCATTGCTTTGGGTTCTTTATCCCAAACCACCATTTCAGTTAATTAGTATATTAAGGTCATATTACATGCTCTTTTTCCACAACTGTTTCTGACTTTAGTCTCATATGCAATGTATCACATTTATCTGAAGGTTTATTTTTGTTGCTGGCCTGCAGAAATCCCCAGTTGCAATGGTTTGTGCTGGTTGTGCACAAGATACTTTATCATTCTACCTACATCCTCAGACTGGTTCTTGTTCCCAAATACACTGTCAGAGAAGAAAGAAAATAAATCCCTTTCATCAATTCTGATCACTATTTCTCACTTTTATGACTGATCAGATTTTGATTATTTGTTATATACAATAAGAGTTTGAATGTTTTGTTGCCTACACTAATACTTTAAGAGATGCTAGACAATGGTGTCTTATTCCTTAGGATCATTCAGTTTCACATGATTTATCCTCTGTTACACTGATATGGTGAAAATGAAAATGATTCATATTGCTTTTTCTGGGATGTTTTTGACAGTGAGGAGTCTTTTGTGAGTCACATATAATCAGGTTCACCATGTTTATGCCCTTAATAGCATGATTGAATTGTCCACTGGAAGACATTATGCAGGCTGATGTTTGAACTTTCCCAATACTTTCACATTATTTCTATGATTTGGTAGTATCTTTGTCTGAGGGTTTTTATCACCTTTTTCTAGCGGTCTTAACTACTTTTGCTAGATTATACAGAAGAGTGAGTATTTTCATTGCTACACTTGTCTCTGCTTTACTTTTTAGGGTCCCTTACTTCCTTTTCACAGGGTCCCACTCTGTGGTGAATGTTGCCCAGACAGAGGTGCTTTTATCATACTAATTCCACACTAGTTTACATTATGCTTTATAGAAGTTAGGTGTTCCATGAGATAACCTAAAACTGACTAGGTGGTATTACTGTACTATGCTATTGACATACCCATGATCAATGCTGATACTTTCTCTATGAATAATGCCCTCACTGATTTTACACTTTATCAGTGTGGTATTCTAGCTGTAGGGTGGAGATCAGTATGTTTTGGAAGTTAATGTTTTCTTGAATTGAAAATGTATTTCCAGCAACATTTAATTTCTCTTCCACCTTTCCTCCCTACTGAGAGTCAGTGTTAGAGACTATGAACTTAGTCAGTCTTGATAAAGTGATAACATTATCCAATCAAGGTGTTTATATTCAGTATCAGGATAAAGTGTGCAGTGATGTGAGTGGAGAGTCTCATGAGACAAATTTTGCCAAGGGAAATTAAGTGGGGTATAAAAGACTTGAGCAAGGGAGAAAAAAAAAATCAGACTAATGGTTAGATTGGTGAAGGAAAAAAAAACACCTGGCAGTTGAGTAATAGTTGTAGTGTGAGGGAAGGTAAGTATTATATGAAATATATTTTTGAGTTAAGAAAATGTTAACTTTCAATTTGTAGCACACCTACAGCAGTACTTCACAAGGTGGACTGACATGGCCAATTGTGATAATTGTATTGAAGGACTGACAAATGTTTTAGTGTGTGAACAGTTCATAGTCACATGATTAACTGAATGTCACTGTTCCTAAAGAAGAGAGAACCAAAAGATGTGGAGGAGATGATCAAGTTTAAAAACAGTATATGGGAGGGAGCCCATAGAGGGAGTATAACTGGCATGTTTAAGAATAACCAGTTAAAGTCAAAACCAGTGATGGTTGACCAGGAGTAGGTATCCACCAAAGATAACAGGAGGTGACCAACCAAATGGAGAAAGAGATGCTAGATTTGTTCTAAAATAGGGCACATTGCAAATGAGTGCAAGTCCATCACCAACAAACAGCAACAGCAATTTCAACAAATAGCAGCTGGAAGTACTTACAAAGATGATACCAGTAAGAAACAAAAATGAGTGCTTGTCACTATTGATGCTGTTCCAGGAGAAGCAGAATAGAGACAACCTGTATGATTCACCACAAAAAAAAAGTGCTATTTCCATGATTAATTAGTGTATGACTAATGGTGAGCTCAAGTTAGTAAACAGATCAACAGTGCCTATAGTAATTGAAGCATGGGACAAACATCTACAGTTAACAACAAATCACAGCAATGCCAGTAGGTGAATGCTATGCGAGGGATAAGAACCTGAAGATCCTATGAGATACTAAGTGCAATAGTGCAACAGTCAGAATCAGTATAGTATGTGATGGGCAGATAACAGACAAGATATATCTTTGTATGCTGATTGATGCAACAGTGAGAATGTTTCACATAGTATGGACGTTTCATACTGTGTGGAAGATCTTTAGGCAATGTGCATGAAGGTACCCATTTATGACTTGGTGACTAGAAATATACCAGGCAGTAGATGTTTGGAGGAACCAGACAGATAGAAGATGGATGAAGCATCTATAAACACTACTAGAGCTCAAGAAAAAAAGAATGAGCAAGATGTCAAGGTCCTGCAAGTATGAAGAGACAACATCCTAAAAATAGATCTGCAGGAATTGAAGAAAGCACAGAAAAAAACGTTCACTGTAGAAACTTTGGGACAGTACCAGGGAAAAAGTTAAGCACAAGACAAAGGCAAAGAAACTTACACAATAGTCAAGTGGAAGGGGATGCTGTACTGGATCTATTCAGACTGTTATGGTAGAGTAGTTAAACAGTCTATAGTATCAACAGAACACCAGACTCACGTGATGAAGTTGGCTCATGAATTGACTGTGGAAGGACAAATAAGAACAAACAGAATGGCAGACAGAATCACCAGCAGTTAGTATTGGCTGAGGGTTATTACAGATTTGACAAGATTCTGCAAGTCATGTGACATCTGCCAAAGGACTAAAACTAGAGATAGACAAAGTTCCATTGAATAAGATGCCTCTATAAGTGGAGTAGATGTGGACTTGATTGGACCAATAACACTTGTTTCTGACCAGAACAACCAGTATGTGCTGACAGCAATCAAGTATGTGACACAACAACCAGAAGCCATAGCATTGCCAAAGATAGAGAGTGTGAGAGTAGTTGAAGCCCTCCTGGAAGTGTTCTGTAGAGTGGGCTTTCAAAGAGATGCCCTTAGTGACAAAGAGATCTGTTTACTTCAAAACTGATGCAAGAGGTGTACATACTGATCATTAATGGGCAGTTCTTTATCACCCCATACAATCCAAATATTATAAACACATAGCATTACATGTTAGACATTAGAAAGTGACTGGAAAAGACCTGTCAACCTGCTCAAGAGAGCTTGTTTGCAGCTCCAGGTTGTTAAAAGCATTTCTATAACAAGTAGGCTAGGGATCAACATTTCAAAGTTGGACCAAATTTCTTATTTCTGCTGTGAACAGACAATAACTAACTCACCCTGCAATGGAACAGATCTTTTGAAGTACAGGAAGTTCTCAACAGAATGGACTATTAAGGTGACAGTGAACAGAAAAACCAATATATCCCATGCCAACCTGTTGAAGACGTAGTCTTTGAGAGAGAAGAAGGCTTAATTGGTGCAGTTATTTAGACACAAATTGATATAGCAGGTGTGGCTGTCATAGATGCAAAACCAGAAGACATTGACTTTGTCATAGAAGGTGAAGACCTACTAGGCATACAAAGACATCAAAATTAGCGAGGAACTCACTGGCAAGCAGAAGAAAGAACTGTGAGAACCACTGTGCCATTATATGGAGGTCTTCACAGATACTAGGCAAAAGAGATCTTGTGCATCAATAGGTTGAGACCACAATCAGTAATGCATCCAATGTTAAGCTCTGTTAGATGCCCTATGCAATGAGAGACCTGGTAAAGCAGGAGGTTGAGGCAATGTTAGAAGATAGAATCATCGAGCTTCCAAATTCAGCCTGTTGTTCAACAAACTGCTTCTGTATAGACTTCCAGAAGCTGAATCTTGTGATGAATTTTGACTCTGAAGCTATGAGCAACCCAGATGCTATTATGTCAGAAACTAAATGTGGCCAGGTTATTTTCAGAGATCATCCTCAGAAAAGATTATTTTTAGATCCAAATGGAGATAAGATATAAAGAGAAGAGAGCATTTGTGACACCAGACAGATGTGACCAAATTTGGAAGATGCAATCTGTGTCAGCCAACTCAGCAGCAACATTCAGTTGCATGATTAAGATGCTGCTGCACAAAACCACTAACACTGAGCATTAGTGAACGAAATTCTGACACATACTGCTAGATGGGAAGATCACCTGAAGAAAGTTAGAGAACTTTTCAGATGAATGAGACACCTTGTCAGATCATCAAACAATGTAAGTGCTACTTTTGGTATTCTGCACTGTAATTTGTTGGACAAGAGGTGGATGACTGAAATATAGCCATGGAAAAGGAGAAGATAACCCACATAAAAGATGCATCAGCTCTAATGACCTAACAGCAAGTTAGATCTTTCTTGGAGTTAGCTGGATACTATAAGAAGTTCATCCCAAACTATGCCGAAATTGTTGCACCACTGACTAACCTGACAACGAAAGATGAGCCCAGGAATGTGAATCACAGCAGATGGCAGTAGTTAAAATCACAGCAGATGGCAGTAGTTAAAATCACATTCATTGTTGAACCAGTCCACATTGGAATTAATGAAGTACTGCTATAAGGACATGAAGATGGATTGTTGCTGGTAATGTGTTTAAGTAGAGAGCTATTGCATAGTAAGAAGAACTGTTCTGTGTTTGATCAAGAATGTCTGGCCATCTGGAAGTTCCACAGCTCCATGTGGGGGAAGGAGTTTATCATTCAGATGGACCATCATCCACAAGCATACATCAAAAAGTGCAAAACAGACAGTGTGAATATCATGAAGTAGGCCTGGTACCTTCAAAACTACAAGTTCTCTATTAAAGAACTCCAAATGTTGGTGCAGACTGTATGAGTAGCCTTTATGTATGAACTGAGAAGAGTCTTTGTATGTAGTTAAAAAAACGTTAATACTTTGAAGAGGAGCTTATTGTTGGATATACAAGACTGTTTAGTGTAGGAGTTATTATTTAGTTCATTTAGTGATCTAATATTTAATGATTATTTAGTTTTCTTCACAAGAGTGTTAAAAGTAATTATTTTAAAGGCTATAGTTGTGATAAATTTCATTACATAATTTGGTAAGAGTTGTATGTTGTATGTGTAGTTTAAGTGTTGTAATTAAAACCTTTTATATTTTTCTCATTGTTTGAAATGAGTATTATCACATCAGTCTCTTATCTTGGAGGTGTAGAAAGTTCTAGACCTTATTTATGGAATATATGTGTGCTTGTAATATATATATATATGTACATATATGATCAAGTGAGCACAAGTGAAGGTAAGTCAGAAATATTAAATTAGTGAAAGTGAAGTTAGACTGCATGATTCTTTGTTTAGTTATAATGGGCACTATTTAAAGTGAGTTTCACAGCAGTATTGTAGTAATAGAAAAAATAGGATAATTCATCTTGTTGAAGGGTGTTCTAAAGTAACTGAAACCACCTGTGTGGATTTTGTTGAAAAGGAGACAGCATTTGAAATTCTGGATAAAAATGTGGTAACCCACAGAGTAACATAAGTGAATATATTGCAGACTGTGCAGTGAGGAACAAGAGTCATTTAAGTTCTAAAGTAACTGAACTAGTTTATGTGGACTTTTGACAAGAAAGAAAATTATTTAAAGCTTTAGCTACAACTTTGATAATTAATAGTGATATGAATTTTAGTACATATGTTTGACTTGTTTTGAATATATTGTTTTTAAGATCCAGGGTTGCCAACTGGTGAGGCTTTCATCATCTGAGCTATTTTTGAAAAAACGAGAATTATATTATCGTATGCTGGAGTTACATGCAGAAGTAACAGAACAAGGAACAGGTATTTACATTTTAATAACTTCAAGGTATTTCTTGTCCAAAGCATTATCTATTTTGTTTCCATCGGTGTTTTGTTTTTTATAGCCTTATTCATTAAACTCAGTTATTACAATATTACTTAGTAGGGTATTATTTTTATTTCATTTAATTTTTCTTGCTTCTTGAAGGTTTGTTTAACTTAGGTTAAGTTATTTTTATGACAGAGTTCCTGTTTTTATCATCATATTGCTCTTAGTTCTGACATCTTTAACTACTTTCTGTAGCTTGATAGTAACTGTGGTGAGTTTTCAGCCAAAGATATTTCAGTACAAACTCTATTTTGTATAATATTGGATAACCATAATTTTTCCTGCCCATTCTTGATTTCCCAACCAATTTACTGGTGTAACTGTTGAAAGTTGTCTTAGACTTTCAGCTGCATTAATTGAAGGCTGATATTACTTTTAAACATATACAATCAAGTGTTGTACACAATTGTATGGCATATCCTTTTCATTTAACATCTTGAACAGCCATGGAAGATTAAATTTTGTTTTTATTCTTGTACTCTTCCAGTTGAGTGTAAAATATAAGTTGCAGTCTTATCTTCTACAGCTTTATCTCATTCACTCTTTGCTTCTTGGTTTAGTAATTATTACAGAGATAACATATATAGCTTTAGCTTGTCATAAAGTCCAGTGCAAACCACGCCTAAGTTGATTCTTGTATCACCTTTCCGGACAGAGATATTTCTTTTTTGTTCTGTACAGTTATTTCAGAAAATAGAGGGTATTTACTTGTGATATTAGTGTTTTTGGATTCTCACCTAGTACAATATGTCACACTTTGCTCACTGTAGCTGGGGTATGTATGAACTATTGCAGGCTCATTTTTGGGTGGTCTTAGCATACCAAGTTGATCCATATTCCTTTCTTTTGTAATGGTAGTAAATATAAGGGAAATTCTAACTACTCAGTTTGAAGAAAAACGGTATAATTTAACATTAAAGCCTTAAAAATATACAATATGGAATAGACCCTCTAAATATACACCAAAATAAAAGTAATTTTTTCTCTTTGGGTAAATTTACAAATATCTGAATTATATTGTAAAAACAAACATAAACATGATACCCTTCTTACAATGGTATATTTGTTCAGATTGATGTTTTTAATCACTGTTTTATTACAGTTGTCTTTCAAATTCTATCTGATAACAGGCAAACACATTTACATTGATTGACAATGATCATAACCGATATTCTTATACATCCAGACATTCTACAACAGTTGTGCAATTGATGGAAATCCTTGCATGGAATCTGCTAGGAATGTGTCTTGATATCGAAATGTTAATGTTTGGAGAATAGCTGATGGATAAGTGATTTTTTTTGTGTGGTATGCCAGTTTGATTTGAACTCACACATCTATTAGATTGTTTTATATGAAATGTCTGACATTTGCTTAGCTGAAGAATGACTATTAGGATAAGTTGGATACAGTTACTTGACTGTATGCTATTCAGTATTGATGAGAGTGCTATGCTTTTTATATGTCTGTCATGCTAAGTTGTATTATAATTGTTTTTGTGTTTTTTTGAAACTATACAAGATGATGTCTTCAAAAGAATTAAAACTACTTTTTTGTACGAGTTAAATCAAATTGGGAAAAAAATGCAGCCAAAGCTGCTAAAAACATCAGTTTGGCATTTGTACAAGGGACTACTTCTCAAAGGACTGTTTGGCATTGGTTCCAGAAATTTTTTTCTAGTCATATGATCCTTGAGAGTGAACCCCGAGGAAGGTTTCAATCTGTTGTGAATGAAAAAAGATTAAGAGCTATTGTGGAAGTTAACCCATAAATGATAGTTTGGTGACTTGCAGCAGACTTAGAAGTTTCCAGTGCAACTGTTTCTTGTCACCTAGCTGCAATAGGAAAGGTTAAAAAATTGGAGAAATGGGTATAGCATAAATTGATGGAAGGGCAGAAATTGGTTAGAAACAAGAAGGAGTCATTCGTGAAGCAGATTGTTACCTGTGATGAGAAGTGGATTCCATATGACTACTGGAAGAGATCGGGACAATAATTAGATGCAGGACAATCTCCAAGACTGAAACTGCCTTTGCACCCAAAGAAGGTTATGGTGACAGTATGGTGGTCTGCAGAGGAAATTACTTATTACTCTTTTCTGTAACCAGGTGAAACAATTACAGCAAGATCTTATTGCCAACAAAATGATAAAATGCATAAAAAATATCCACCAAACAGCCATCACTGGTGAACAGGCATGGACCAATTTTGCTACAAGATAATACCAAACCTTATACCTCACAAATCACCATTTCAAAATTGAGAGAATTGAAATATGAAATATTAAAACATCTACCATACTCACCTGGCCTGTCTCTAAATGATTATCACCTCTTCTCGCATTTGGAGCTGGTTTCCCAGAACAAAACATTTATGACTCAGGAAACTGTTGTCGAAGTCTTTGAAGAGTTTATTGTCTCCAAAACAATGGAGTTTTATAGAGATGAGATATTTTCATAAGTATCTTGTTGGGAAAACGTCACTACAGTAAATAGAGCATATTTTGATTAATAAAATTGGTGTTCAAAATATGGTATTTTAATTTTTACCAAAACATTCAGTCATTTTATATGAAAAGAACCAATAGAAAACATATGCTTTACAGTTTTGATGAGCTATTCAACCAGCTTTCAAACTGAGGATGAGTAATTGAATAGTGAGATGTCATCATATTCAGCACTTATTTGTGTTCTTGTGGTATGAAGTGATTTGTCCACTGTTCAGCCAATTTTTTGCCAAATCTTTAAATTAACATATCAATCAATAAGTATGTTTAATTCCATTTTGTGGAGCAATTGGCTACCACCAAGATCTAACAATTATCATGCACAGTTTCAGAAAAAAGATGCAGTGATATCCAAGGCTGTTCTCTGGAATTTGAAAACATACATTTAGATGCCATTCTCCTGTTACAGTAGGTTTTACTGCTGCTCATCTGCTGTAATTACAAACCATAACCAGGACTTATCTTGCTACTGGGAAAAATAACTGTACAAGCATATTAATTTTGTTTATAGCACTAAGACATTGTGTTTCTGTTATTACTTTAATCACGCTATTAGTTGGTGTGACATTTTGAGATAGGTTCGTAAGAATGCCATGGAAAATCACTGTTGTTTCAGATGGAATTTTAATATACTGCTCTTCTTTACATTTTTTGTTGGCATATTATAGTTTCACCACAGACTTACTTTTTATGTGGTGCTCAGACTGTAAAAATAGATAAGTTTTTGTTGGATATTTAAACTGAAATGTCACTACATGAAATAAAGTCTACTTCTACAACTCCTTACATTTAGTAATGGCACCAACATTCAATGCTCAGACTTGAGTTTTCACTGTAGTTTACAACAACTCCTCCAAGAACCATTCTTACTACACTGCAAGTTGCACTAGTAACTTCATTTAAGTTAAAATTTTATATATTATTGTTCAATTTGTTTGTTTGTAGTTAAGCACAAAGCTACATAATGGGCTATCTGTGCTCTGCTCACCACAGATATCGAATCCCAGTTTCAGTGGAAACCTGTCAACAAGTCATATAGAACCTTGCAGTAAGAATAAATGCCCGAAAAAATAAGGTTCTGAATGACTCATTGGCAGGTTTCCACTGAAATATGACATGTGTAGGTTTGGATAACTTCCTTCAGTTTGAAACGTTTGTGGATTGTACTTGCAGACATTACATTTGTAGTAACCTTATGGGAAGAAGCTGAGTTCAAACACTGAAGTATTGACTATAGAGTGACTATGTCTTTTTGTAGGATGTTTTGGCAACGTAAAACTCCACTGTTTTTGTTCAGTGTTCAGTTGTTAATGTCGTACTTAAGATGGGGGCTTGTACTTCACAAAATTAAATTCATCAGGCCCACAGAGTACATTCTAAAAGTATAAAGAATATAATATCAATGACAAAGCAGTTGTTATCAAATGCTCAGTTGCCATTTTTTTGGCACATCAGGTACTTAATCAGCTTCTACTAATTCGAGTATGCTTTACAGTATAAATGTTACATCTTACTGGTACACATAGCCAAGTCTTTGTATACATAATATATTTGGGCCTCAAGTTCTGCCTTATGAAACTTATTAAACTTGGTGAAATTACTTTCCAGCTGCCAGCATGGTTATGTTCCAGGTATTACACAACATCTGAAGACATTCCATCTAAACTAAGCAGTAGATTCTGCATCATTTTTCCCTGGATTGAGGAATTTCCTGTGACTACCTATGCAAGCTGCTCAATGAAGTGATCATGATATTCATTTTATGAACTTCTATACGATGGAGGCATAATTTGTTTTACCTTATTGTTCATACCAATTGCAGCAAGAGCAATCTGTCATACATATCATTATGATGCTGCAGTTTTTATATTCCATCAAATGTGCAACTCATTCCTGTTTCCTCTTCATCAATGCATTGTTAAAACAAAGACATCATTGTCCATATCTGTGTAAATATGAAGTTATATTAGGCACATATTGTCAATATATTTTTCTTCATGGAAAAGGCTGTTGGTCCATCCAGAATACAATGTGCATGAACTATAATGGGGATCAACCTGATGGGAGGTTAGTATTTGGATAGCAAATATTGTCTGCTCACTACAGCTTGTATCTAGCTGTTTCTAAAAAGCTTATCCAGATATGGCTTTTGGAGAACTGGGTACCAACCTCTCTACAATCATAGGTGTTGTCAAACTGATTTTAAAAGAAGATAGTGATAAGCTGTGTAACATGAATTTTTATCAAGATTGGATAAATAACAGTAAGTATATTAAAAAGTTTGTTATGTGTTCCTTTTGTGGGGCCCGACATGGCCAAGCGTGTTAAGGAGTGCGACTCGTAATCTGAGGGTCGCGGGTTTGCATCCCCGTTGCGCTAAACATACTCGCCCTTTCAGCCTTGGGGGCGTTATAATGTGACGGTCAATCCCACTATTCATTGGTAAATAGTAGCCCAAGAGTTGGTGGTGGGTGGTGATGACTAGCTGCCTTCCCTCTGATCTTACACTGCTAAATTAGGGACGGCTAGCACAGATAGCCCTCGACTGGCTTTTTATTTCTGTCAGTTACCCTTAAAATGAAGCATTTTTAAAGTTTCATATATTTGGAGCAATATGGCAATAGTCTTTGTGTTCACAAAGTTTGCAATACATTTATAATATTAAAACATCAAGGAAGAATTATACACATTATTAATTTTTAAAAATACTGCTTTCATTCTAGTGAATGAGTAATGAGAATAATGAATATATATATGTGGATATGTGTTAGTTATAGTCCACTTTCAATTTGATAAACTGTTTTGCAGGTGTTAAACAAAAGGCTTCTGGCGAGGTAAAAATCACACATAATCCTGTGGAAATTAAATACCTTGAAGTGGAAAATGGACCCCAGTATTTTAAACCAGGCTTACCATACAAGGGAACTGTATGTATTTAAAATGTTTAAGTATTATATGACGTTGTAATTACTAAACCTTATTTTGGTTAAACATAAATATACTTCCTTTTAAATAACCTTTTAACTTTTTTGAAGTAAAAGTGACATTAGAAAGTTGTCATAAATTAACATGTTTTTGCAAAATTTCTGTCTGTGAAATTTTTTGTTACAGGTTAGTCATTAAATATGTAAAAGCAGAAAGTTTTAAAATTAAAAAAAGACATCTGATAGTTGAATTTTTGTCTCTGTATAATGTATTCATTCTTATATTTAATAATTTAATTGTCAAGCATTACAATGATTTTTAAATTGGTTTTACAATATGCATTTTTGATGGGACAAATCTGAGGACTTGTGCCACTAAAATCAGGGACTTGATTCCCTCAGATAGCCTGATATAACTTTGTTAAAAAGTACACTCATATATACAATATGAAAAATTATCTTGTATGAAATATTCATAGCTTCTAGACTATATTTCAACTAATGTATAACTCTTCAAAAGGGATGGGGCATGTATTACCACTTCCATCCTATAGTATACCTTAACTTCACATTTCATAGTTAATGCTAAATGATATAAATAAATTTTATGAAATAAAAATTAAGATGTGTATAAAAATCAGTTAGATTAGTAAGTTGTAAAATATTTCATGAAAGTAAAATTATCAATTTAGTTTTAAACTTAAGTCATTTCTGAATTAAGTTGTTTTCTGTTACATCAACATTTTAAATAAATAACAAACCTATTTAATCAACAGAGACTATAAATTAAGAAATCAACAAACATTTTTTCGGTTCATAGACTGACAACAATATTAGGTTATATGTTTGTTGCTAAACAACATGACATAAAATCTATTGTTGGAATGTAGTTTTACCTAAACATACTGGCTTTGCTATGTATTAGAACTTGTTAATCTAACTGGTTTTTACCAATAATTAATTCTATGAGTATGCCATAAATTCATTTTATGAATGATCTTAATTTTGATAGGCTGACCAAGGAAGCTTCTGATGTTTTAATGTACTTTTCTGCCTCTTTGTTTATTAAGCTTGATTTCACCAAATTTATTTATTTTTGAAAATATATAACAGACAATAGCTTACTTCAGAGCCAATTTAAGTTTAAAATTGAATCAATATTTTTACTTTCATGATAAGTTGTAAGCACCCCTTCCTTATGGCCCCTTTGCACCTTTTTCATTAAAATCATAATGGGCAAAGAGTAATTGAATTGTTCTATCTGAATAAATACATTTTGGTTTTATGACTCTATCTATTTTGAGAAATCAAGTTTGACACAATGTGACACCCACTGGCTTTTATGTAACATAACATTTAGGGACAGCATTGGAACTATCAGTCCATCTCAGCTGTTCCTGTGTCTAAACTAAACAAAAGCTGTTAATGAATAAATTTTTTAAAAAATATTATAGCCAGCCCTTTTCATTCATGTACTTATGAAGCTTTCTCTTAAACTCACTTAAATGTACTGCTTCCATGGCTTCTGAAGTCAACCCATTCCAAAAACTAACCTCCTTGTTAGGAAAATAAACCTGTCTTAGTTGAAGGTGACTCTTACCTTGCCAAAATTTATATTTGTGTCTCCTAGTCTTACTGTTATCACCATTAAATATGAAAAATGATGACTCACCAACACTATCAATTTCATTTAAAATCTTTAACACCTTAATCACATCCCCTCTGACTTTGAGAAATTTTAATCTCTTCTCATATGACAATCCCTTTATCCCAGGTACCATTCTAGTAATCCTTCTCTGAATCCATTCCAACAATTCAGTGTCTTTTCTAAGGTAAGGAGTCCAAGATTGAACATGTATTTCTAACTAGTAAGCTATACAAAGCAATTATAACCTCTGTAGACTCATATTCAATATTTCTGTAGATACAACCTAAAATCGTATTTGATCTAAACACTGCTTGGATTGCTTTACAGACCAATCAACTATTATACTAGGATCCCTTTCTTTCATGATAAAGTTAAGGATTTTTCTATCGAAAATATATTTATAATTTAAATAATAATAACTTACATGCATTTATTATAATTAAAACCCATTTATCATTTATTTGCCTAACTCACTAAATGATCTAAATTCTTTTGTAAATTACCAGCATCCTCTTTACAGCTTGCAACACCAACCCCTTAATTTAAGTACTTTAAGTACTTTATGGCCCATTCTTTATATATGTCATTGATGTAAAATTGAAACAAAGAGCAAAAGTTCTAAGACAGAACCCTAAAGTACTTCACTTGGGACATTTATCCAGTTTGACTAAGCTCCATTTGTAAAACCTCTCTGCTTTCTTTTATGCAGCCACTCTTTTAACTAATTTACTAATTTATTCCTCACACCTATGGAGATAATGCTTTTTACAAGCCTTTTATGTGGCACCTTATCAAGTGCTTTCTAAAAATCTAGAAGTACTAAATCTACACCCTTACCCTTATCGACATAAGCAGTAACTTTTTCAAAGAATGTAAGGAAAGATTTTCTCCTAATGACACCATGTTGACTAGCCAGTAAACTTCTAAACTTTGTTTAATGTCTTTGCAAAGATCTTTTATGAGACTTTTCAAAATTTTTCCCACAACTGATGTAAAACCAATGTGTTTGTAATTAATGAAACAAATTTTTATCATCTTCCTTGAAAAAAGGAATCACACTAGCTAACTTCTAATCCTCTGGTACCTGCCCACTATTGAAGAACTGACAAAAATTATTATTAAGTGGCTTGCATATGCAATCTTTAACCTCCTTCAAAACATTCGGGAGAATATTTTCTGGCCTAAGAGCCTTATTGTTCTTTAACTTTCTAGTTTTTTCTTAACCACCTCAGAATTAATGTAGTAATCTTGTTCTAACTTGTTTCCATCTGTCACCTTAAATTTCTGCTAGTAAAAACTGAAGAAAAAATAAAATTTAGTAGCCCAGCTGTCTTATAATCATCAGATATTATCCTTCCTTTATCACCCTTCAAGGATCCTACACTCATCTGAACATTATATTTAATGTTATAGCATTTAAAGAAATCCTTACTGTTAATTTTTACATTTTTTAGCCAACCTTTAACATTCTACTATTTGCTTTCAGATATAGGCTGGAGCTAACATCAACTGAACTTAATATATTCAATGGGGTCATATTTTGTATGGCTTATATTGATAAGTGATAAATACATATGCAAATTGGGTAAACAGTTATAAAACAAAAGTTAAGGAACATGCTAGTTTTATTATATTGTGTATCCTTAAAAACTGAATTTGAAGACTATAGTGAGAATAGTTGGGCAGGTTTTCATGGTTGTTTAAGATTATGAGTTAATTGTTTTAATACAAATATTAGTAGATTTATTGAACTTATTTATTGATTTTTATATGATCATGTTGGCCATATTTTAATAAAAGTTTCTAACTTTTAGTATACTTGAACAAAATTTATTTATGACTATGAGAACCTAATTTAGCATTTGAGCTAGTATACTTAGTTTGTAGCAAGCCAGATTTAAATGTTTTGCATTGTAGATTTGCTACATTGTACATTTATCTGAGAGTTCCACATTCTGTTTACCAGTATTTTTAAACAGTATTAGTCTACTTATAATAGTTTGTGTGATTAAGTGGCTCATTTTCTTTATCACACAACAGTTTACTTTCTTGAGTCATGTTAAGCTGTGTTATTAAACTACAAATGTTTTCAGTTATTCTTTATATTTGTGGTAACAATTTGAAAATGTTACAGAACTCATAAACATAAAATGTAGTTTCTTTTCAGATATTAGTGACTACACCTGATGGGGTGCCTTCTCCTGGTGAAATAATAAAACTTTGCCTAAGCACAAGGAATGGGCCTCATGATTTCCAAGAAAAGTATTGTATTAATGACACTGGCAGTGAAAATGGATTAATTCACTTTTCTCTGCCAGCTGTACATATAAATTCAGAAGTATCTCATCTTCTGTTAGAGGTGAGTTAATGATCACAGTTAATGTCACTTCCCAATCAGAGAAACCTATCTACTTAAAGAAAAGTTAAAAAGCAACAAGGTAATGAGTTTCTCTAATAAAATATATACTGTTTACATTCTTACAAAAATAAAAATGAAATGTTTTATCAGTTGGGAGCCCTTTTGTTAGTGATATATGTTTCTTATCATAAACCCAATGATATCTTGTACTTGCTTAGGAGATATAGGATAGTTCTAAATCCATATACCAAACTGACAGTTCAAAACAATTTACATAATAAAAGTAAAATAACAGAAAATGAAAAGTAAGAACTAAATATATTAAACAATTTAATCAATAATGTAATAATGCTAATGCAAGAATGTTAACGAAGTAAACGGGGATTGTACTAACATTTCTAAAACATATCATCTGCTAATCCTATAGCTATCACTTAACTACCAGGATTTTAATATTTACTCATATGATTTTTTCTTGCTTATTTTAGTGTTTTTACCCCACTCATTTTCCATTGGGGTAATATACTCTCCATCCATATCAATGTTTTCTTTATCTTGGTACTGTATGTAGACATTTCATTCCGGTAATTTTTATCACTTTTTCTTGACAGTGTTTAGTCACATGTTTCTCTATAAGAGGGCTGTGATAATTAATGTACATAGTTGGATTTTCATATTTCCTAGAGGCTTTCAATATAAATTACATCTAATAATTAAAAAAAAATAATAATAAATTTGCAACACCATTTTCAAGCATAAATTTGTAGGTTACTGTTTTCAGAGTGGAAGCTATTCAGCCATCTTCAGCTCCACCTCAATTATCTGGCATTTGTCAAAGTTCAGGAGAAGGCCACTCTCAGTTTAGGCTGTCCATGATCTGATTCAGTGTGAGATAGACATATGTTTGGTCTGGGGATGTCTCTCCTGGGGTTTCTGAGGCTGCTTTTGTTGATGATCTTGTAAAGAGAATTTCGACTCCTTTTTTCCAGTACTTTCATTTCCTAGGTTGGCTTCTAATGAGGCCAATTTAGATCAGCCACCTCCTCCATCTTTTCTTCAGTCAGTCACTTTGATTTTGTCAAGTTTTTGGGTATTCTTCATTTGCCTTTTAAGCTACTCCTTCCTTGATGGTGGGAAAAATCTGAAGTTGAATATTTTGTGTTTCCTCCACTTGATATTGCTATTCATGCTGGAGATTTTCTTCTCAATTATGTGATGGGATAGGTATGCCTGGTCCCATGTGTATGATCGAAATGTTTTGGCTTACAACCACCAGGAGGATTTGTATTTAGACTCTCAAATAATCGATCCTCCTTTAGAAATGTGGGGTTCCAGAGTTGACTTTGCAATCATTTTGAACATATCACAAATTTCTTGGATTTATTTGAATGTCACCTCTGTTCTGAGATATTTATCTTCCCTCCAGACTTTGTTAGAAACCTATCAGCATTACCCACAGCAATTTGAGGACAATTTAGGTCCTTTACTAACTTCTATCTTGGTATGTTTGTTAGCTTCTGCTCTTTCTTTGGTTTCCTGGCTTGTATGTTGTTGGGAATTATTAGGGATATGTGACTCTCCTTTTCTTCATTCATTGATGTTTGTGGATGTTCCAGAGGTGTTGCCCCACATTCACTGTGGTGTCCTTTCTCAATCAGTGTTGGAACTTTTCACCAGGTGTGTGGATAATCAAGTTTGATGTTGTCAATGCATATCTTCATATTCTCAAAATGAAGTTATCCTTCCACTCTCTACATCTCATGCACAAGGGTCAGGTTCTACTATTCAGGACTCTGCTCTTTGGACTAGTTTCTGCACCTTATGTCTTCTGTAGAGTCATACAAGCTTTTTCTCATCACTGTCATGCTAATGGGCTCATGCACACACCTTTATATGGATGACTGGTTATTGCTGGCACCATCTCATCAGTTGATGGAACAACACACCCAGATTATACTTTCAAAAGCCACCACAGCTGGTTTTATTATCAGGATCTAAAATCTATTCTCTTGTTGACTGAAAATACAGTCCATCTGGGTATCTTTTTCAACACATTTTTAAGCTTGTACTGGTGACTCCCATCTGGATCCAGGCTATGAAATGGAAAGCAGTAGTCAGACTTTTATGTAAACATGTCTTCTTGTTCTACTGCACAGATAGTTCTTTCTGTTTTTTGAGATATAAGCATTCCTCAATCTCTGATTCTGTGGGAATGAGCACATGTGCAGTACCTTCAGTGGTTGCTGTGAGACCAGTGGA
The DNA here is from genome assembly GCF_004210375.1 of Tachypleus tridentatus. NCBI lineage: Eukaryota > Metazoa > Arthropoda > Merostomata > Xiphosura > Limulidae > Tachypleus > Tachypleus tridentatus. The sequence goes on from NC_134826.1 coordinate 25,142,449, forward strand.
CTGTAATTTACTGGAACATCCAACCTCCCTGATCAGGAGCAACATCTTGAGTGGGGGTTGGATCAAAGCAACACTATCATTGGTATTCCTATACTGCCCCTTCATCTCAAGATTTACCTCCTCACAGTTGCCTCACTTCATAGATGGGGTTGTGTATATTGGTGGTCACGAATTCTAGGGTCTATGGATGGAAAACCAATCCTCCTTCCACATCCTCCTCCCTTTTAGAACTTGTTGCTGTCTAGAAAGTAATTGTTCAAGATCTCACACTCTTGAAGGGGAAAAGTATTCTTCCACACTTCCTTCCCACTAAGAGCAGGTGTCAGTCTTGAAAAAGAGATAAAATTTATTGAACAAGGTGCTTATATGAATTGTCAGGATAGAAGGAGCATTGACATGGGTGGAGAGTATATTCCCAAGAGTAGGTGAGTTGGGTATAAAAGACTGGAGCAAGTGAGAAAAAAATTAGACCGGTGCTCAGATAGGCAAATATTGAAACCCTGGTGGTTGAGTTATAGCTATAAGTGTTAGCAGGGAAATACGTTTTCAATTTAGGAAAATGTTAACTTTGAAAATGATGTACTGCAAAGAAGTAACATTCTAAAAATGGTGGATGACAGCATATGATGTTATGTACAGTACTTTTAACTCAAAAGTATTTTAAAATTAATATTTTGTGATTATAAATATTTATTAGTGTAATTTGCAAAGAAAATTGAAAAATGTTTCAACTTTCGTGTCTGCAACATAGCTTCGAGAATTTTTGCCTTTAGGCAATGTATATATATATATTTTCTTTTTTCTTCTATCTCGAAATGTACTTCCTTGTTTTGTTTTCTTCCTGAATTTTAGCGATTTTATTACTACATACTTGTTTCATTACTTTTATGATGTCAGTCATGTAGTTTGAACAATTATTAATGAAGTACAGCTTTGAAATTTTCCATAGACCATATTTAAATATTATTTTAATATCAAATTGTTTATATTAATATTTAAAATTATTTATATTAATGTAGAGTAAATGAGTAAATTTGGTCAGTAATATATGGTTTCCTGAGAAAGTGATTGGAAGAAGTTCTTGCAGGTGTAAAAAATCTAATAGGGAGTTTAGAGGATTTATAAATAGAATAGACATGGGCATTTTATTTTAGTTTCTTTAGAAATTTTTTGTCATTCCTAAAATTGTTTTAGGGCAAATTATATCCTTTTTGAAAGCTAAAGAAGTTTTCTAATATAATAAGACATCAGGTTAACATGCCTTAACTGTGAATCCATAGATATGTAGCTATCAACCCATTCCCAACAAGTATAGTCTTTTCTTTGGGGATATGGATATTTTACAAAAACGACAGTGAAATTCCTCTATGCATTTAGGTAACAGTAATATGAGAGATAGCAGTGGGTGTTGGTGACTAGATTGTTGGGATAATTATTTGCATAAGGTTATTTTTGTACTTTTTTATCAAAATTGTTAAAAAGTCAATCCAGTAATGAAATTAATTAGCAACATAAAAATTATTTGAGGAAGTTAATTAAATACTATTATCATAATTATTATGATTTAACGAGGGTAAATATTTTGGGGAATTTTTAATTGATTAATAATTTTCATTATGTTAATAATAGTAAAACTGAAGGCATATCTTGCAAATAAGTTTATAAGCTGTGACAAATTACACTATTTAAATTTGTCAAAACATTTCATGATGCTTCTCATAAATTTAATCAATAAATGAGAGAAATACTGAGAACATGGGTTTTTAAGGTGATTTATTTGTGTTTGTTCTGTTTAACATTCAATTCAGGTTTGCATGTATCCAACATTCTGCTTGTTTGTAGTTCTCTTTATAATTTTTACTACTTTTGAACAATAATGCTTGTGTATATTAAACTAAATTATTTATACAAAGAATTTTTCAATTTTATTTCAGGCTACGGCCATAGAATATCCAGAAATTCCATATGATAAATCAGGTTATGTATTGAGCTACCAGCCCTACAGTATAATTAGACTTCGGAAGTGGTTTTCTCCCTCAAACAGTTACATTCAAATTGAACCTATAGCAACTGAAATACCGTGTGGTGAAATGATTCCTGTAACAGTTTCATTTACTGTAACAAATGACATGAACATTTCTCTTGTGTATCAGGTAGGGAAAGAAATTTTGATTCAGTGACTGTTTTTATAGACCTCTTTATATCTTATTTAAATATTATTTTCACTATTAAAACAAACAAATAAAACCAAATTAATACCTATACTGTAATACTAAAGTTAATCTCTAGGCAACACTGGATTGCTTATGTAGAAAGAAATCTAATTTTATAAACAGTTGCAGCAAAGCTATCTCTTTGCTTTATCAGAAGGTGCTTTAAATCTGTCCAGAGTTGTCAGGCTTTTATAGGCTGTGGATTCTTCACAGTAGGTATCTGTGATCTGTTGGAAAGAAATTTGAACAATAAATGGATAGCACACAGTCCATTTGTTTTAAAATAATATATAAAAACAAATCAACTGCATGTACAACAGTGTGGGATACTGTTATTATTACAGTTATATCCTGGTCTTTCAGTAAATGCCTCATTTTTGTTTAAAGTTCACACAGGTTGGTTCAATTACTTTAGAACAGCCTTTGACTACATAAATTCTTCTTTATTTCTGTTGTTACTATGAAACTTGACTTTAAATATTGTCCATTATGGCTAAAATAACAATTATGACCTGACTTCACTTCACTAACTTAAGTTTTTCAGATGTTTTTAACTTGCTGTATTTGGATATGTTGATAACATGTGAGAGAAAAAGTTAGAACTGTCTAGTTCTCCAGTAGCAACAGTATTACACAGAATGAGAAACTAGGAAGTCTTGAGTAAGATAATGGTCAACAATATTACTAAAGTCTAGTACAACAATTAAGCTGCATAAATAATGTATGACTCATACCAAGTTATGTAAAAGAACTTTTCAAAGTTATCAATTTTAAAATAATTAACTTTTAAATAATAACTGAAACTAAACAGTTTTGTATATCCAAAAAGGGTGAAGTCTATTCTTTATTTCCATGAGTCTTAATGCAACTATTACCCCAAGAAGTGTTTGGTTTTACTATGCTCTAATCACTAGAGTAAGAATTATTGCTATTAAGTTTTGATTTCAGTATCTAATGATCACTGTTCCTGTTATCAGTAGACATTCAACCTCTGAAGTAGTAATTGCCATGTAATACATCAGGATTTTCTGGTTATTATTACCTGTGAAACTATTTGAAACTAGTCTAACCTCACATCAGTGACTAAGCATGAAGTCAGTACCAAATTACACACATTTTCAGTTTAAATATGACATGTAAAGTAGATGCTTCCTTTATTAAGGATAACTTTTAACTTCCCATATGCCTGAACTTTATGTCTACCTGCTATTTATCCTAACCCCTCTTCTTTCCTCATCTCTGTAGGCAGTTTCTACCTTTTTATTATCAAATCAAGTAAAACAGTTGTTACTATGGAATTATTGTCAATCAATGCATTATAAGGTTTTCCATTAGTAATCTTATGGATGTGTGGATAATGAACTTATTTTCTTTATTGCAACAGATGGAGTAATTAAAGATGTTGATTCCTAACACTGTAGGCTGTAAAGGCCATATTTCCCAGAACTACAGTAATTAACTCCTTCTAGTATTCTTTGAGGGAAATTATTATTCCATACAGGCCATTGCCCACAGATCCTGGTAATATGTCCCGTCAAGTTGCACTTTAAACACCTATTATATCATAGTTTATTTCTTTTATTTTTAATATCTTGTCTGATTCACTTTTTTGCAGTTCTTCTTGACTGTTCTTGGGGTTGGGTGTTGATGTTTCATTACTACAGGATCTAATATTCCTTTAACTTCTGGATGACCATATTTGTAACTTATTTGAAATTTTGAATTTCAGTTCCATCACCAACTGCAGAGATATGTTTAGAAACGTACATCTACATTGCTTCAGCGTGATCTTTAAATCCTAATCTATTATGCCATCTGTAAGTTGTTCACACACCAAGGAATCTGTTATTCCTCAAGTAATATCTGGGTAAGGTTCTGTCTTTTCTTCATATCCTGTTCTGGAACTTCTCTTTCGATATTTCCTTCTGGTGTGATACTCCAAACATAGTAGGGAATGTAGTTACTAACATTGGTAGTTGCAACAGTTTTCAGATGAAGTTTACTTAATGTTGTCAAAGCTGGTCTATTTAAAGTAGCAGTGAGATAGAGGGTTTATTGTTCACTTTTTCACCTATTTACTCCTAAGACTGTTTCATTGAGTCTGAAATGACTCCCATGGCATCTTTTCATCTTAGTCTATTGGTTTTCTGTTCACTGATGTTGAACTGGCCAGCTAACATCTGAGAGTTTATTTGGTAATGTTATGGCTAGATTAATTTAGGAAAGTCTTTCAATGAATGTGTTTCAGCAGTTATGGATGATAATAGGTGTAGACCATATACGTTTTTCTGCTACATATTTGGTAGTTGTGTTTTAGGCTGGAATTTTTAAATAAATGCAAAAAGAGATTTAGCTGGTTTAAATTTTGTATTTAATAATTCATTTTTTAAATGTTTTTGTTTTTTTTACAGAGGTTCAAAACTAAATGTCCATCTTGTAATTAGTATGACTAATTAAATATACTGTTCTTACATTCTTATTTATGAAGATGAGAATGCATTCTGTCATTAGCTTGGATACCTTTGCTGTTAACAATGATTTGACCATAAAGCATATAATATTTTATGAAGTTTTGTCAGCTTAAGAGATTTATGTTAATTCTTAACAACATAGTAAAATTATGTTGATAAAATTAAGAATTATAAATTAGATCTATCAGATCATCCCTTAAACTAGATCTATCAGGCCATCACTTAAACTAGATCTATCAGGCCATCACTTAAACTAGATATATCAGGTCATCACTTAAACTAGATATATCAGGTTATCACTTAAACTAGATCTATCAGGTCATCACTTAAACTAGATCTATCAGGTTATCACTTAAACTAGATCTATCAGGTAATCACTTAAACTAGATCTATCAGGCCATCACTTAAACTAGATCTATCAGGTTATCACTTAAACTAGATATATCAGGTCATCACTTAAACTAGATCTATCAGGTTATCACTTAAACTAGATCTATCAGGTTATCACTTAAACTAGATATATCAGGTCATCACTTAAACTAGATATATCAGGTCATCACTTAAACTAGATCTATCAGGTTATCACTTAAACTAGATATATCAGGTTATCACTTAAACTAGATCTATCAGGTCATCACTTAAACTAGATCTATCAGGTTATCACTTAAACTAGATCTATCAGGTAATCCCTTAAACTAGATCTATCAGGCCATCACTTAAACTAGATCTATCAGGCCATCACTTAAACTAGATATATCAGGTCATCACTTAAACTAGATCTATCAGGCCATCACTTAAACTCGATCTATCAGGCCATCACTTAAACTAGATCTATCAGGCCATCACTTAAACTAGATCTATCAGGTCTTCACTTAAACTAGATCTATCAGGCCATCACTTAAACTAGATCTATCAGGCCATCACTTAAACTAGATATATCAGGTAATCACTTAAACTAGATCTATCAGGTCTTCACTTAAACTAGATATATCAGGTCATCACTTAAACTAGATCTATCAGGTCATCACTTAAACTAGATATATCAGGTCATCACTTAAACTAGATCTATCAGGTCATCACTTAAACTAGATCTATCAGGTCATCACTTAAACTTGATATATCAGGTCATCACTTAAACTAGATATATTAGGTCATCACTTAAACTAGATCTACAGGTCATCACTTAAACTAGATACATCAGGCCATCACTTAAACTAGATCTATCAGGTCATCAATTAAACTAGATATATATCTCAGAATATTTTAATTAATACTATTAGTGAAAGTAATATTAAGAAAATAGTAATATTTCCATTACCTACAGAATAAATGAACACTATTTGCTTACTTCAGATACTGTCATGGATTTATTTGTTGTTGAACAATGTAACATTGATTTACTTATAGTGTACAATCTGTTTTTCTTTAAGCTGCTAAATTCATATTTTGAAATTAAAATTTCTAACATGTATAATAATTGTATATTATTTGTTGTGTTATATATGCATTGTTATTCGAAAATCATATTACCATATATGCGTAATAATGTGTCATCTGTATCATGCATTGTTTAGGGTAATTTCTTGAAGTTAATCTTTCTTTCTTTTGAAATATCAGTAAGTTTAAAATTTAATAATTGAAGCAGATATGCAGTAAATATGTTTTTCTATATGTAGGTTATGTCTAGAGGCCAGATGATCGAGTATGGTTCAAAAGACATATTCCTTTCACAACTTAGTGACTTCTTAGAAAATTCCTCATTTAATGTTTCATACTTAAATAATGATAAAGGTACAACAGACCAGAAAAAAACCTTGCTCCCTTTAAGAGTAATGAAATACACTTTTATGCTAAGTTCTCGAACATCAGTGTCCCCCATGGTACGTTTGATAGTTTTCTACATTCGAGATGATGGAGAAGTTGTTGCTGATTCACAAGAAATTAAGATTGTCAAGTGTCTTCTACATAGGGTAAGATATATAAAAACTATTTTCATTTGGGAAAATTGTTTGGGTACAAGTGCATTTATAAATTTTGACATTTGAAATGTGAACATCTGTTATTGTGAAAGTAACTCTGTTAAAGTATATTCTATAATTTTTTTTTAATCTTAAAGATATTAGAATCTACACATTACGTTTAATAAAAATGTTCAGTATATCCTCTGTTGATCTGGTATGAATTTCCAGAGAAAGTGAAAAGAAAGAGAACATTAATAATATTTTCTAAATTTTCTTCTTGTTATGCGAAGGATCTTTTTACAATCGTATGATAAAAATATAATTGAAATTTTGCATTTAACTAATTGATAAAAACTTAAATTCAGCCTATGTGCAAATGAAGTTGTCAATGTTGATGTCTTATTACTTGGTTTAGTATTAAATTCTTGCAGTGCTAAGAAATTTTTTCACTGAATGTTAAAGGTCAAGCTAAAATTTGGAACACAAAAGAGTTATCCTGGTTCAGAAACTAGTGTTCGTCTTGAAGCTTCACCTCATGCTGTATGTGGAGTAGGAATTGTTGATAAGAGTGTAGATTTGTTGAAAACAGGAAATGCTCTCTCGAAAGAGAAGGTAAGTATTATAAAGTGTGTTCTATAAAATTTTATTGCTTGGGAATTGAAAATTGTGAATGTTTTTGTGTTTCAAAAACTTCTTAGGATGTATCGTATTATTTCTGTAGAGCTATTAAAATTTCAGTCATTACACTTGCTTGTCATAAAGTAGGGTTAACTTTTGCAACTGTAAAATCAAGTGTGGGTATTAAATTAGAATATGTGTTTTGAGAAACATTTGATTTAATAATGGCCTTTGAAATTATCCACATTTTATCAGAAGTTCTTGTTTATTTGTTTGAAATTAAGCCCAGAGTTACACAATGGGACATTGTGCTCTTTGCACCTGGTTTTTAGTATGGTAAGTCTGCAGATATACAACTGTGCCACTAGTGGGCATATTAGAAGTTGTCCAAAAGAAGATTTTTAATTGAATATTTAAAAACAGTTTAAGTCATTTTATTACATACAGTAAAAATTGCAGTGGTGTTTAATAAGGCTGAAAAATATTTAATATTCTTCTTATATCAAAATAACTCCTACAGTGATCTTATAACCCAATAGTATATCAATAATAGTCATAAAAATAGCTAAACACCTTACAAGTAACATTATTACTTGTATCTGTTTTTTAAAATGTTAATATATAAATTAGTTTAAATAGTGGAATCTTCTTAACTTATAAAAGTTATGGAATGTTAGAGTGGCTGTACATTTTTTCTTCTCAGGCTTACTTAAATTTTAAGCACATATATTAGTCAATGTTAGATTTGTTTAGTCTCTTTCTCATCTTATCTGTGTCTTTGACACATTTCCAAAAGGCTATTCGAGTTTTTGAACTTATAATTGATGTTTTTTCCTTTTCATTATGGCTTGTGTGATCATATCCAGTTATCACTGTCATTTTTTGGTATACTAATACAAGATTCCTGGGGTACTGCAATGTATTCTTCAAATGTAGGGAGGGCATAACCTCCAATATGTTCAATTGTTAAAAATTTAAGTTGCATGTTATTTGATGTTTCATCTTCTTTAAATTCTTGTTTACATTGACAACTAAGAGTTTTTATTTTTCAATTAAGAAACTTGGCTTTTTATTAGATTCTTTAACTCTTGTGTTTATTTGGATGGTGACAGTTGATGTGCTGTTATAGTGTGTAGAAGTTATTGATTCATGTGAAATGATTTTGCTGAATTACTGTTAATATTTTCCTTGAAAAAAATCATTAAAGTTGTCATAAGGAAGATAGTATTTTCTTAGCAAAAATAAAAAATTCTTGAGAAGGTAAACATATAGTTTGTTTTTACAGAAATCTCAAACACTATGATATTTTACAAATGGATAAAATACTTTCTCTAATTTTGCCATATATCATTAGAACTGCTTAGACATGGTTTCCTTTTTAAAACAAGAAGTGTGGTAAAAATGTAATAACATTAACTGATCCACTATAATATTTTTGCAAGAAGAGTACATGATTATTTAGCTACATATACATGCATTTTTGTAGATTAAATTTGTTGAGAAATATATCTTCACCAAATTCAAATTTATACATAATAATACAATGGAGTTTTCAGTGGTGGGTTGAATTAATTAACTCTTTGTAGAAAGAGTTTATTTTACTTTTGAAAATTTTGGGGTTTATACTTTAACTGCCTCTGTTATGAGATGTATTGGTTCCAAATATCTTCTTCAGTTTCCTTACAGTTCCAACTGAAACATGAAGTTTTACATCAGACTGTTACATGGAATAGCTTTCATGAGCTAAAACTTTGATATTGACAGATTTTCTATGGCATTTCTGTCATGGAAGTCATAAGTGCATTTACTGCATTACTGCTGGGAATAGTATTACAGTTTGTAAATTTGAAAGTGTCAACTGTCTGAGTGATTGAATGACAGCTAGTCACTGTGTAAACTATCAACACATGGCTGTACCCTGGTGCAGTTAGTTTTTATAGGTGTGAGTAAATAATTATATAATATTGGCATTTTATGTCCCTTTTATTTACTGTTTTCATAAATATTTCTAATACTATTCTAACTGTTGAAAATTATCTCTTACTCTCAGTCATTGTGACTGAATGGTTATCATTGCTGCTGTGGCTAAGTTGGGCAATTTGTTCTTTGCCCATGGAGCTGGAGATTATATATTATACTAAATGTGAAACTTTTGCATATGTTTCATTAAAACACAGCATTGTAAAGGCAATGGTGACATTGCTTAAGTTCACACAAGCATGAGGTACTTATTGATCTGTGGCCTCTTCTGTTTTCATGATAGAGCTCCCAGCTGAATCAAAGTTCATCATGCACATAAGTTGATAGTAACCATACTATCGTGAGGTGAGTTTGGTCACGTTGGAGAAGAGGATTTGCTCCCAGTATTTCATGTTTAGCTGCTACTAAGTAGTATTTTCACTGTGGGGCTTCAGCTTTGCTGAATGCTGAACTACATGGCTAACTATACAGGCTGCACCAGGTGTTTGCAGTGCAACCATTTTTAGTTACCCCTTCTTCATAACTTTCCCACATTGTCCTCAAGTTAGCTGATCTGTATTAGAATGACTAACATTTTCAATATTTCTGGGTGGAACAGGCCACAATTTAATAGGTGGAAAGAGCAAAAAGCTGTGGAACGTTTACTGAAATGATTAGGAGTAGTCATCATTCAGAAGAGTACTTCTTGAGTCAGTTGAAGACCCTCTGATCTTGCCTCTTATCTGTTTGGATCTTATCCTTTTTATTATAGTTCTCATCAGTTCTCTCAGTCATTATCTTTCAAGGAACACAAAAGAGAAATAATCTGAATAAAATGATTCTACAAGTCAACTACCTCTTCCAAAGTGATTAGATCCTGACTAGTGATGCTAAAACTTGTCAGAAAGAGATAAACTGTGATAAACAATAATAAAATAAAGAGTTACCTCGTTTCTTCAATAATTATAGATTAAAGAATTTAGTGTGCAGAAGGTTAGGTGCAGTGATGTCTCACACACATGGAAAGGAAGAGACAAAACTTGATGCGAAATTGAAGCAATTAAAATATATTTGCCACAAGAAATAGAAGAATGGTTGATCTTGTTGAGAACTGTTGCATTGATGAAACAAATGGATAAGTATATATGCATATAAACAAATGAAAACGACAATAAGTTGGTGACTTTTTTGTGATTACCTCAAAGATACATTATATACATGACCAGCAGATTGATGGATACAGTATACAAAGTTAAAGAACTGCATAATGGATTATAAGGATCTTGAAGTATCTCTGGTACATTTTACAGTTGCAGATCCATCACACATACACAAAACAAAATAGGAAACAGTACACCAACCTACAAAATAGTAGATAGTTTCAATGATTGAATACTCTTACAGAAAGTAGCAGCTAAGACAGAAATTAGCTGGTTTATAATGTTATAAGTTAGAAATTTTTGTAATATTTTATACAGGAGAGTGTAATGTGTGGTATGGAGGTATGATAAAGTTCATTGCTTTTTACAGTATGGCACTTATCTTTTTATCACTGTTAATTTTTGACTTGTAGATAGGAAAGGAAATATATCAGTAAATGTATTGATTTAGTAAGAATTTTCTAAGATGATATACTTATCTTTGTGTCTTTAATCAAGTATCATGTTTGACACCTGTTGTTGATGAGAGTACATCATTTATGACTGTAGAACGAGGCATGCTTTGCTGGCAAATATTTTAATTTTATTTTCTTAGTCCTGTTAGTGGATGGAATAAATATTTTGAAGGAAAACAAAATATTCTTTGCCAGAGCTGTGGTGTCTAAAATATGACTTATAGAGATTTATAGCTGATGTCTTGTACTTGAGAAGCGGCCTATATTGATGCCAAATTTTAAGGAATATTTTTTGAAGTAAAAGTTATATGATCACTTTCATGAATAGTCTGTAGGTTAATTTCAGTGTCTATATAAATATTTTTGTAAAAAGCAGCTAACAATGGTTGAATGAGTGAGTATGTGTCTTGTTACTTGGATTAAATTCAATGGAAATTGTACTTTAATGTGATGTAAATAGTTATAAGATGATGAATATCTGTTTTAAACATGACTTTGAATTAAAAACAATTTCTAAAACAGACAGTAATTATTCCCTTTTGAAATTTATTCTATTTTCAATGTTTTCATGTGTAGATTTTTGAGATTCTTCAGAAATATGACTTGAATCGAAATACACTTCCTCACCAAATAAGCGACACCTACTGTGAAAATAAAATTGCTAAAGAAGGTGAGCTAATATATCAATTTATTTATATTATGTAAACTATAAAAACGCACAAAAGCCAAGAAGCATGTTTATTTAGTTTATTTATACATTTTTATTATTAATTTACAAATTTATAATTCATAAATTAAGTTAATATTAAGTTAATAAAGTTAATTTGTTTCTCTTTTTTTAATTGTATAAAGTGATGTTAAAGCCTATACAAATTTTAAACATTAGAAAACATGAGAAATTCTTGAAAATCCAAAAATGTATAACATATTCTTGAGGATCATATGTTCTTAGCAAAAATAAAAACCGATATTTGGGGTGGATGGAAAGTTTTAAAAAACAACAACAGATTACTTAGTTTTTGTGCTGTCGTGGCATCAACATAAGGCCAATAAAGTTATTAATGTTATATTTTTTAGTTCTTTTGCTTCCGTGTTCTCTTTAGCAGGTGACATATTTTCTACCTTCAGTGATATTTCAGAATTGTATGGATTATTTTAGTTTAACAGGTTCATAGCAGAATGTCATTTGGTAGCTGATTATGACATTAATTGAAAGTAATAGCTGACCAGTGATGTAAGAAAACAAATGTCATGGGTTTATGCTGTCTAGTTTACAATGTGTTTAGCTCAGTATTAAACATTCTTTAGAGAGAGAAGTGTGCAGAGCTAGACACAATCTAGTGGACTGACCAGACATGTGCATAGCTATGAGCATTGCATATTCTCTTTTATTTATGGAACAAAGATTTGTTCAGTCTCTTAAAATTATCCAGACTTTCATCTTAAATACACACACTTACATGATTAAAAGGAGTACAACTCTAAAATAGTTAACCAATAAAAAATTTAGTTAAAACAGGGACTAACCCTAAAAAGACTACCTGACTCATTTACTTTATATTTTTCTACAGCATTTTTATGTTCCTTGATTCTAAATTTTTATTTTTAAATTTCTTCATGTTTCACCAATAGAAATTTGATACAAGGAATTTTATAAATTACACATTTACCAACTTTTTTTACTCTATCTTTTATACCTTGGAGAAAATATTTTAGTTTACATTGTGGAGAGCATTTCACTTCATTCAATATAATTTTTATTATGTTACATATTTTTGTTGATAAACCTTGAACATAAAACATAAAAATCTGTACTTTTGATTGTGATTTAAAACCAGAGTTAAATTTTTTTGAAACATGTTGCTGGAGATAGAGATTTTAATCCTGAAATGAATAATAGATTGCATAGAAACATAACATTAAAAATGTCATGTACAACATTAAAGGAAAAGTAAGGTTGATGTAATGAAGGTTCATTTGCCATATACCAGAATAACCTTTGACAAAAAGCTGTTTATCTGGTACAGTAATATAAATATAGTTTAAGTTTGTGATTAATATCCTTCCTCCTAAGAGAGAAACCAAAACAGATGAGATATTGTTTAATTATTTTTAAAATATATTTTGAAATAGACTTGAGTTCGATCAAGTAATCTGAAATTGATCTCTGTTTGCTAGCTTTTATAAAACATATTGCAGACTTGTATTCAAACCAGACTTGAACACTTTTGTAACACTGAATAAAATATTGGTCAGTTAGAAATCTAGTTTATAGTTAGCCCATACAAGTTTCATCTGACAGATAAAAATGAAAGTCATCTAGCCAAAAATACGTATTGTATAAAGAATGGGAGAAAGAGTGTTTAATATTGGATCCTTCTTTTACAAAAACAAAAAACAATTACAGTTTAAGAAGGAACTACATCCCAGTATAGAATTCTGACATACAGGGACACCAAACTAACACCAAAATACCAAGAAAATGAAGTACAAAAATGTTATAAAATTACAAAAAAAGTAAATATAACAGATATGTTTAACTACTGAAGGCTACCCATAACATAAGCTAAAGGTGAAAGTTGAAAGACACTAACATAAAATACAACAATTATAGGTGGTATCCTGATATTGAATTTTTGCCAAGTGTGGCTTTACACTGAATTAAACTGAGTATGAATATATTTTGAATTTGCTCTTATGTATTAAATCATACAAAATGAATGAAAAACCATACATTTTTTACACAGCATTTTCTAGACTTCAGCATTGCTCATAGCAAGAAATTGTGAACTGTAGAAATTAAATCATTCACCTTTCTGTTTAGGTTCAAATTATTTTAGGCTAGCATTTCTACTCTCTACTAAATGAGGTTAACATTCCCATGAGTTATATATCTGTATTTGTCATGATTTGCAAGGTATGAGCCAAACTTGACAGAATATTTAATTTCATGATACATCGTTTATTTTAGTTAATATTCTGAGAGTACCAATTAAACATATGGAAAACAGTTAAGAAATTTTATTTTTAAAAATAGTGTGTGGGTGTGTGTGTCTCTATACAGAAAGAGTAATTACTTTTTGTTCAGATTTTAAAAATGTTGTAATAATGCTTAATATTTTAATGTGACCCTTTTTCAGTCTTAACAGAAATCTTTTACCTGTACTTAACATTTAATAAATATTTAAAACTATTCTGTAGGTGGTGAAGAAGATTTTGAACATCCTTTATTAAAAGGTTTTCCTGTTTCTTGGTTTCGGTATATGTCTGAAAATGTTGATAGTATGATGGCATTTGAAGTAAGTATAACAGTCATGTGAATAATTTATAATCCCACAAAACTGAATTATTTGAAATCATGCTCTTACACCATGCTAGGCTGCAAGTTTGTAGTGTTTTTTTTCTGAGAATGAACTTTTATGCCCAGGAATGTAGATGTCAGTCTTACTGTTATGACTAGGAATGTAGGCCAGATCTTTAGCTAATAATGCAGTGCATAGTTATTTACTGCTACGTAAAAAGTGTTGAATAAACCTCTTTTTTGTTTCTGCTGAGCAAATTTTTAAATTTATTTTTTTGTTTTTTTTAATAACTGCTTTTCAATTCTTTGCTAGAAACTCACTTTTCTGTGCACGAAAAATCAGTTTTCAAAGTTTTTATGCAGAGGGGAAATCAGATACATGCATTTAACATTGTGGTCTGAGTTTAATTCAATTCTCCAGTAGCTGTCATATTTAGCTTTCACAATTTAACTGAAGCTGAAAAATATGACTGAATTGGTATACTCATGAACTTTCCTAATAAACTTGTGTTATTGAGCTTTGTTTTTATTTTCATAAATACAGCTGGTTATCACTGTCCAATAATCTGGTACAATAATACATTTACATATTATAATAAAAGTATGGATCTTATTGAAGTAACATAACTAATACATTCACTTCTCTGTGTCACACCTGATGCTATAATAAGTATAGTTTAGATAATTAATGTTATTTTATCTCAGACAAGTAACAGACGTTTTTCAAAGTAAACTTGTAAACAAATTACACATTTACAAATTTAAGCCGTAAACTTAAGCAAATGAATAACATAAATAAATACATATGTAAAACTATGTAATCATAATAAACATAAGTTTATTTGGAAAGTAAATGACTATGACAAATGAGGTGTTTGGTTAAGAAAGAGAAAGTGAATATATAGGTACATGTAAATAACATGACAAATGATCAAATGGGATCTTTTGATCCATTTAAGCTATCCTGTTTACTAGTTTAAACTAAATATACTAAAAACATGAGGCCAGCCTTTATTAATCTTTCTCTTAAACTTCCTTCAATTATCTGTATCTTTCACATGTAAAAGCAGCACTTTCCAATCACTTTGCACACCAACTGAATAGTAGCAAGTGGCTAACATATGTAATATTTTGCCTGTTTCAAAACAGTAAATATTATTTTTACCATAATCTTTATTGTTCTTTAAATTTCCCAATTTTTTAACAAGCTCAGAATTAATGTGAACTTCTTCTTTAATCTTATTTAAATTGTCACTGTTAAAAAAAATAGAGAAAAACATAACTTAATGACCCAGTAATCTCATAGTTATCAGATATTAGGTCTCCTGTATAATCAGTCAGATGCCTGTCTCCCATCCTAATATTCTACTCACCATTACTATATTTGAAGAAATACTTGCTATTAATATGTACATTAGCAGCCAGACTTTTTATCATATACTTTCTGATTTCATAGTCTCTAGTTTAACCAACTTTCTTGAGCTTCTACAGTATTCCAAATCTTTCATCATTACATTTAATTTGAACTTTTTATGGTTATTGTATTTTTATTTAATTTTATTCCTCATACCTTTTGTAAAGCTCACCTAAATTTTACTTGCAGCCACCTTTCACTATCTGTAAGAAACATGCCTATCTTGATTATTTAAGGATTTATTTCTATAATATTTTCACAGTTGATCAGTATCTCCAACTAGATCAGTTGCTCAATTCACAGCAGATAAATTTTGAAATCTAGAACTGAGATTTAATTATTCCTTTTCTTCATATGCAGGAAAACATCGAACCTAATGGAGAAATGACCACTCACACTCATATGTTCCTCAGTTTCTACCCTCTTAATCACTTCTATATTTTTAAGTTAACAATTGGCCTAAAATAGCATTGTTTTTATTAGGTTCCTTGACTGATTGGTGAAGAAAGCTATCTTGAACAGTTTCCAGAAACCTTTTTTCCTCGTGGTTTGACTCTAGAATTTCTCAGTCTACATGCCTGAAATTAAAATTACCTATAATTATGACTTTATTAACAGCTGAAATCTTAATCTCATTGCAAAGTTTCCAATTAATTTCATCAGTATTATTTGATGGTCTCATTAAAGGCCTTTTCCATTTGTATCTTTTAAACGAAACCTAAATGATTTCAATCTTCTTGCTATTATCTTTAATATTCTCAACTTAAGTGGAACATAATTCACGTTTTACATATAAAGCCACTCCTCTTGCCTCCTCTTTATTACTCTATCCCTATGAAATAGCGTGTAATCTTGTACTTCAAAGAAACATTTGTCATCAGAATCATTTATGTTTAACCATATTTCTATGTTATTCCCATTACATCAAAGTCCTCTATTCCTACTAATGCTCTCAGAGTTATCTGTTTTATTTCTTATATTGTTAGTGTTAAAATAATAGCAATTAAGCCTATCCATATAATTACTTCTATACTCATTTCCTACACTGAACTTTTCTCTGCCTCTTGCTGTCTTTGCATTTAGATTTTCCTGGCCCTCACAAGTGTATAGTCCTAGTTTAAAACTTTCTTTACAGTTGAGTTAATAGTCTTAGCAAATAAGCAAGCCCCTACCCTATTTAAGTCTAAACTATCCTTTACAAAAAGTTTATTTTTTTCACAATAAAATAGTTTTTATGATTTACCAGTAAGTAGAAATACACCTATGCCTAAAGTACTATTATATATACTAAGCCTATTTTAACATAGTAGTCAAATTTACTCCACTAAACTCTTAAGTTAAAACTTTTACTATCTTACATGTATTTGCCAAAACTACTATTATAGTTATTATTGTGTTATTTACTCAAAATTACTACAGATTGTAATATAAATGTTAAAGAACTTTCAAAATCTGTAAGAATTTTACTTTAATCATCCTTCCTCTTCAGTCATGCTTTCTACTTCTGTATTGATAATGTTATAGTTGAGGATTTTCAAAAGATTTTGGCAAGGTGGCATATAAAAGGATTATAATAAAATTTATTTCTGTAGAAGTGGGAGATATGTTGGCTTGTTGGATAGAAAAATGGCTTTACAGAAAAAAGCAGTGGGTTTTTATAAATGAAGTTTTGTCATGAATTTATGTGACAAATGTAGTACATAAGGCCTTAGTTTTAGGACCTTTGACCTTTTTGATTTAAATGAAAGACAGATGAAGGAATGGTCAATGTATTATTTACATTTGCTGATGACATTAAAGTTTTGGGTGTTGTTGGTTATAAAGAGGATGTTACTGCTTTACAAAAGGATGTGTTTTGTGTGTTGTTTATTATAGCAAAGTCACATTGGGCTATCTGCTGTGTTCACCAAGGGTAACCGAAGCTCTGATTTGAATATTGTAAATCCAAAGACTTACCACTGACTCACCTGGGGATCTTTCCAAAGCATTTGGACTATTTGGGGAGTTGGGTGAATTAATGGCAGATGATGATCAGTTGTAAGAAAAGTAAGATAGACCATGTGGGTTTGGCCTGGCATGACCAGGTGGGTTAAGACGTTTGACTCGTAATCTGAGGATTGTGGGTTCGAATTCTGTCACACCAAACATGCTCACCCTTTCAACAGTAGAAGTGTTATAATATGACGGTCTCCCACTATTCGTTGGTAAAAGAGTAGCCCAAGAGTTGGTGGTGGGTAGTGATGACTAGCTGCCTTCCCTCTAGTTTTACTCTGCTAAATTAGGGATGGCTAGCACAGATAGCCCTCATGTAGCTTTGCACAAAATTCCAAAACAAACAAACCACATGGGTTATAATTAAAATTATGTCTTTGATATAGGAATAACTTTAAGAGAGCTATGGAATTAAAATATCTTGGTGTTCTGTTTCATCACCCTTTCAATTCATCAAAACACATACATTTTAACATCAATCAAATGCTTCAATTGTCAGAGTATTTGAATTATAGATAAAAACACCACTAATCTTATAATCTTGTCCAAGCATTAGAAGTAACAGCAAGATGATAAACCTGTCAATAATCAATAATGGTAGCATTTTTCAATTTAACTGAATCTTGCAAATACATGATAATGGAAAAGTGAATAGTTCATTAATGAATTAAACCTTATGAATACTCTTTGGTATGTTTTTCTTTTTGTGAAACATCTTAGTGATACATAAACCTGCTTGGAGAGTTCTTGCAGTGTTTTTGGAATATCTTATTAACTTGTAAAGATATATCAAAAAATGAGAATTCAGACAGAAAATAGACTGTAGCTTTATTATGGTTTAATCAGTAGTTTAAATGATGGTAATTATATTATTTTGCTTCAGAATTATTTTATGGTTTTCAAAAAAACTTAAATATCAATGCATTGTTATATTATTTAAATAATTTGTATTAACACTTTATTTTGCAGAATTCTGATTTTTTTGTAAGTCATCATACAGCTTTAATATTGCACAACCCTAATAAGTATCTTGGAGTAGCTTTAAGCGAGTTAACATATTTTTTGTAAAGGGCAGCAATACATTTTATTATTAACAAAATTAAGCTTAAATTTAAAGGGCAATTTCACCAATTATTTTGTAGGCCAGTGGTAAATCTGTGGACTCACAATGGTAAAATCCAAAGCTTGATTTCTTGCAATGAACACAACAGGTAACTCAGTATGGCTTTACCAAGAAACAAATACACGAGAGGAAAGTCTAAAAAAAATCTTCAGTTAACATGATTTTTATAAGTATTTGAAAGATAGTTTGAGACCAGTTTTTATCCAGTGGGAAAAAAGTGTTGTAATTACATACTTAACTTTATGTGTTACATTTTATTTTACCACAAAGCATTTTATTACTTACATTGGTACCTGTACAATGAATGCCATTGATGTTTATGTTGTATTGTCATATTTTTTAAAATAGTGTAGATTTAATTTTTTTACTTTTTGTCAAACCTAGTCTGTAAATGATGAACATCTGTATGAAGAATTTTGTACACAACTTCATGCTTAGTGTTGAGTGAAAATCAGTATGTAGTGCATTCAGAATACATGTTTGATTAACCCTTTCATGATGGGTCATGGGTCATAGGCTACATCATCATATATGTTAACATGCATTCAAAATTGTATTGAACTACTATTTTATGAATTTATGTCGAGTTTGGAAACAAATTATGGATTATAATTCAAACTTTTAAATTAAGGAGTCAACTCATATATAATATTAAAGTAAATATTGGAAGAATATGAAGATGTTTGTTATGTCAAAATACTACTAGAATAGTTTTGTATGAATTAGGAACACAAATTACCAATATTGTCAAGCTAGAATATAAAAAAAGAACCTTATATCTCTTTTTTATTTTCCTGAGATATAGCTTACATACTGAATCAAGCATAGTGGCCCTGTTCGCTTCTTTCCATTTTTTGAAATGGTCCCTTATATACACCTACAACAGTATATGACATGTCAATAACCAATAAACAGCTCAGAATATCCCCTACTGGTTTTTTCAGCCATATTAATATTTGAAAAGGCTAATTCCTTTTAACCAAGATTTCAAGGAGATACATTGTGTTTTTACTGTGCTCAAAGTTTCACACTTTTTTTAGACCTAAATACAACTTAGTTATTAAGCTTAATAAATTATAGTGAAATCCTATGATATAAGTATATTTACTTATGATTTTTTTGGTTATTCAACTGTGTGTATAAAACCTAAAAAGAAATTTTGTTTGATATCCTCCATGTGCAAAATTTTAAAAGGCTTAGCAACCTATGTCCAGCAGCAACCAAATTCAAAGGTCATAACTAAAAGAGATAATTGCTTGTTTTACTTTTTCATTTATTGTTTTATATTTAAAAAACGTTTCACAATGTATTTCTAAATAATAATAATCTATAAACATAATATAGTCTACTAAAACTCGAGCAAGACCAGGTATGTTTTATGTTATTGAATATGGTAACATGAGTGCACATGCAACATGCCAATGCAAGTTATGTAATGTTAGCCAAGATTACAGTAATTAAATATATACAAATATACAACGTTATGAAACTTAGTCTACTTAGACTAATCACTTGTATTTCTGTGTTATAATATATAGTCATTGTAGCACGAAAACAAACATAATTTACATTTATTTTCTTATATTTTTCTGATTTTTTTTGAGACTGATCAGTTGACAGACCCACAGATGGTATAGAAAATAACATAAAATAAAAATTCTCACTGAAAATAAATGTTTTGAAATGTATTTAGGTGGTTGTAGTGATTACACAAATCTTTTGAGATTTTTGGGACAAAGAATAGTTTTTTTGTCATAATATGAAATCATTTCACATTCAAACTAGTAACCAAACAGATTTGATATTTTCATAAACAAATCTTTAGTAAAAATGTTTCATTAAAAAATCTGATTTTTTTGTGTACAAAAAATCTGGAATATTTATTAAAAGCCTGCCAAATTTTGTGAAGGTACACATACTGTAACAAAAGCTATAGTGTAAATACTTAACATGTGCAAATGTATATACAAACTTGTGTATATTATACTGAACCTGTTGTGAAAGGGTTAAACCAGGATTAGGTTTTTAATTTTTTATTTTAATGCAGAGCTGCATAATGGGCTGTATGCACTACCTTTATGAAGGGAATTAAATCTGAAATTCTAGCATTATAGGTAAGCCCTGAAGCTTACTGTTGAACCACTTGTAGACTAGGATTACTTTTTAAGTTGTAAATTCATGTCAGCTTCTAATCTATTTGTGCTCAGCTCTGCACAGTTGAAATCTAAATGCAAAAATATTATGCACTGGGCATTTGATTTTTTGCAATAATCAGCAAATGTCTCTAACTTGCACAAATACGTTTGCCAAGCTGATTTTATTTGTATTCTTATTGTGGACACTTTCATATGATAGATTCTTCACATTTCTTTTTTCTAGTAGAAAGACTGTTATTCACTTACTGACAGATAACTTTGTTTAGCTAGTTATTTTGTTAAAGAAATTTTTGGTATCAGAGCTATATGTATCTTAATATTAACCTGAAGTATATCCATATGCCAGTTTAGTTCATGAAAAATGATCTAATTGTAATTTCTAAATTAATTTGCTTTGCTTTTTGTACTAATTAATCTCAGAAACAGTAATAAAATTATTTATACAAGCAAAAAAAGAGAATAGTTATATATGATTTTTTTGGTTTTTTAACTATATATACGTAAAACCTAAAAAAGAAATTTTGTTTGATATCCTCCATGTGCAAAAATTCTAAAAGGATTAGCAACCTATGTCCAGCAGCAAGCAAGTTCAAAGGTTGTAGCTAGAAGAGATAATTGTTTATTTTAATTCTTTATTTATTGTTCTATACTTGAAGAAAAATAAGTTTCATAACATATTTATAAATAGTAATAATTTGTGTAAACATATAATGTATATTAATTTAAATGTTGATGTATAATACAAAATACTAGTCTGCTAAAATACAACCAAGACCAGGTATGTTTTATATTACTGGACATGGTAACATGTCAGAGCTATATATATCTTAATATTAACCTGAAATATACCCATATGTCAGTTTAGTTCATGAAAATTATCTAATTGTAATTTCTAACTTAATTTGCTTTGCTTTTTGTACTAATTAATCTCAGAAACAGTAATAAAATTATTTATATAAGCAAAAACATCAAAAAAGAACAAGTTATTTAATAGAAAAAGCTTTATTTTTATTTGATTTGATTACTATTTAGTTTTCTTGGTGATGTGGTTTTTATTGCAAAGTTTTGTTTTTTAGGAAGTAGGAATGATCGTTTTGACTGACCTAAAGGTGGAAGCAAGAGATTGTAGTAGATCACCTATTGCTCTTCCAGTTTTGGGTTTTAATGGTCAGTGCCTTCAAAATTTTTAATAACATTGTCGCTGTTATCTGTACAATTAATGTTTTTTACAATAATTACTTTCCTTAGTTTACTGATTCTAAGGTATTTTACATACGTGCGAGTCAGATTCTGTACAGTAGGCATGACTTGCTGACGATACATTATAACAATAAACACACAGCACATGGTCCACTTGTTTTAAAATAATGTATTAAAACTAGTAAAATGTATGTACAAATGTTCATTACACAGTTAATCACCACAGTTGTGCCACTATATGCTTTTTTAAGCTAAACTCACAAACACATAGTTTAAGTCTGTTTCTAATTAGTTTTGTCTTATTTTTCTAAGTTACTCAAGCTATATTTTGTATGCATATTTATAGCCTGACCAATGGCTAGAACTTTATATACACTATGAGATAATATGATGTAATAATACTCGGTGAAAATAGCAAGAAAAACTCGTAAAACTGTAGTAACATGATGCAATAACACAACAAGCACCAATTCACAACTGCTTCTAACAATAACTAAATTTAACACTAGCACTATTCTTAAATGGAAACATTCATGCATATTTAATAACATATAGTTTGTTGTTAAAAAATTATATTTTGAATCCTTAATTGTAGAAATAAAAAAATGTGTGGTTTCTAACAGCCATAGTTTGTATACAGTGCATTTATTCTAGCAACCATTTGTGCTCATTTTATTTATTTTTAGACAAAATGTAATTTCTATTTACTTTTGAAATAGGAAGTCTTGTAAAAAGATTTTGAAGTTATCTCTTTGTTAAAAAATGGGAAGTGTTAGGCTGTGTATGTGTAGCCTTTTCTACATTGTGTAATTCTAAAAAATATAAAACTTCATATCATTACATATTTAATCCATTTTCTAACTAAAATGGCCAATATTACTAATCATATTATTTCATACAGTACAGGCTTGTTATTTTACTAAACATGAATTCATAATTTTCTTGACATAATTTGATATGTATGTTTTTATATCTGATATTCAGACAGAGTTTAGCATGTTTGTATTATTGCTTTAATTTTTTATTCAATTTTAAAACAAACTGAACTTTAAATACTTACTTTTGTTCACTCTTAATTTACAATTGTATTAAGCTACATGAAATCTTCTGCTGAATTGTGATGTGAAAAAAAAATCATAATAATCGATTAGGTTGTCTTTATTTAAGGTTTACTTCTTATTTACCTATTAATTGTTTTAACCTAAAAATGTGTGTTTTATGTTTATAAGTTCTTCATGCCTCTTGACATGAATTTTCAAGTTGATTTATCAATAAGACAATTTTAATGTAATGTCAGTCTTCAAGCTGATTTGGAATGTAGCCTTATCAAGCTGATTTGGAATGTAGCCTTATGTTTTAGTGCTTAATGGTATCAAGCTGATTTGGAATGTAGCCTTATGTTTTAGTGCTTAATGGTCAACCTGGAAAAAGATTATTTATTAGGATAAGAAAAGCAAAGAAACAGTAGAATAGCCTTCAGGTAATTTTTACAATTTCATTCCAAACAGACCCAGTACAGTTTCTAATTTGAAGATTGCAGTATTAGAATTTCAGCTGTTTTTCTTTTTCTTGTATTAAATGAAGATAAAAGTTACCAGCTTGTTGCCTTATCTTAAATGGCAAGTTAGATGAATCAGTTTAGGTGAACCACATAGTAGAAGATACTTTAATTGTGTATAATGCTAAAGCATAAATTTTTGACATTTAGTTGCAGTCTAAAACACTATGGGTCTCTTGGAAGGATTAGTTATTTGATAATTTTGCTGTTATGTGCCATGTAATTTATTTGTCATTTCAAATTATGAGACTGGAAGTTCTACTTTAGTTAATATGGTGAGCTTTTGTACTTATCAAAGTACAGTTTGTAATTGAATACATTAAAACAAAATGAGAAAGAAAAACTTACAATTCAAATAGATATTGTGCTTCTATTGTAATGTTTGATCTATATTCGATGTTCATGCTAAAAGTAGATCTTTATTAATATTTCTTCTTTTTTATTTATTGCCTGATCTTTGCAATTTTAAATCTTTGGCAAACCTTAATCAAAGTGTAGATGTTCTGTGTGTAATGACATACTTCATGCTTCCTGTTGAAGAATCTAGGCTAATAACGTTTTGCCACACTCTGTACTATTACCTATGTACATATATTGTTCACCTTGCTCTAGCTTACACAACCTTGCATTTTTTATGCCTTTTCCAGTTCACATTTGTTTTAAGAATTATCCTTGGATTTTGTCAGTATTTTTGTTCCACTTTAGTTTAGGAGTGCTGGTTTTTTCCTTTTGAAAACTCAAGAGAATATTTCTTAAGTGATTTAGTGTAATCCAAAATTATATCCTCATATATAATTTCCAAATGTTTGTATGGTTGATTGATTTCTGTTCTCTCTCTCCTTTTAATTATTTTAAGCTGTTTCACAATTCAAGATGGAAACCTTATGGATGACCATGCTGTATATTGCAGATGCATATATTTGTGTTACTGTTCACCTCTATTTGATTTCAGTATTTTTTTTCATACACACTATATTTATGTGCTTCAATGTAGAATTTGGTCTAGTTTTGGTTTCTTTTGTTTTAACAAAGATCGCCACAACATTCTATTTTCATCAACAGGATTAGGTTTCCTTAGCACTTAAATTATTGATTGATTTTGTTTACTTCATAATATTGTTCTTTGATAAGCTCTTGAC
Source organism: Tachypleus tridentatus (assembly GCF_004210375.1). Lineage (NCBI taxonomy): Eukaryota > Metazoa > Arthropoda > Merostomata > Xiphosura > Limulidae > Tachypleus > Tachypleus tridentatus. The sequence continues at coordinate 25,167,169 of NC_134826.1, forward strand.
TACATTAGGATTTTTGATTGCATTATAAAAAAAACAAATCCAAACATCTTCCACTTACTTATTTTCTCATACATTTGAGTGCTTTGATTGGTTTCTGTCTAGGAGATGAAAATATCCATACCTATAGTTAAGTCATTGTTCAGTTTGAACCTTATTTTGCTTGTTATATTTTTTCTTTCTTTGGAACTGTACTGCTTACAACTACTTTAGGACCTGGCTCAGACTAGTGGTTGGGATGCTGAAGGCACAATATGCAGGTCATGGGTTCAAATCTGAACACCAAACTTGCTCACCATTTCAGCCATGAAGGTGTTACAATGTGATAAATAATTCTACTTTTCATTGGTAAAGAGTAACCCAAGAGTTGGCAGTGAGTGGTGTTCACCAGGATTTTTACTTGTCATTCTCACCTAGTGTGTAAGGTTCTTTCACTTTCAGGGATTTTGGGCTTCCTGGAACCATATATTTTTTTGTGGCACACACACACATGTGCCTCCTCCTTTGCCACTCTTCTTAGCCATATTCTCGTTCCTGCTCCTACTGAATGAACTGTTTAAAAATGAATTGTCATGATTAATATTGACTGATCTCACTGGTAATTTTCTTACTTTAAAAAGGAATTGTACATCTTGTGCACATTTGACTAAAATCATATTTTCTTTCCAGTGAACAGCCCCTACAAAAGTGAAATTAATTAATTCTTGTGTATAATCAGTTAAAACAAACTTAATGTAATTCATATAACTAATTTTATATTACAATAAAAAAAAACTTCTTTCTGATATTTATTTTGTAGAAGAAAGGCTAGGTGTGAAAGTTAGAAATTTCTTTAGTAAGGATAGAGGCAGAGCACTAACATTAGATGCGGAATCTAAACAGTTGCCATCACTTCCATCTTCACAGCCTCCAAAATCAGTTGTGGAAATTCGTAACTACTTTCCTGAGACCTGGTTGTGGGAGCTTTACAATGTTCCGTAAGCTACACATGTTGTCATTTAACACTTTATAAATCATTTTATATCTTTATTTATGTGTAGTTATATCTAATAACAAATTTTGGGGGATATAAGTATTTCAGGTTAATATTAATTTTGCATTGACACTCAGATGCAATAATATTTATAGAATATAGCTAATATTTTATAATTTAGTACGTTACTTTTTCACTGAAATTCATTCTTACATCCTGCCCTTGTAACTAATTAGTGAAAAATGATGACAGAAAATTATTTTTGTTTTTAGTTAGAATAACTCATTATTTTAAATCATTATTAATTTACTCATGATTGTTTCTTGGTAACTTAATATGAAGATTAATTAAACATTCATTTTCAGAGGTAATGGTAAACTTGTACTGAAGCAGACTGTTCCACATACAATAACAGAATGGATTGGAAATGCAGTATGTATTGTACCTGATAAAGGACTTGGAATTTCTGATCCTACCAGTCTGCAAAGTTTTCAACCTTTCTTCACCAGTTTTACCATACCATACTCAGTAATTCGCCATGAAAGTGCTCCTGTTAAAGTCAGTGTCTTCAACTATCTTTCTCAGTGTTTGCCGGTTGGTATTAAACTTTGTTGTTCTTTATGCATTTATGCACCCAGATTTTTAATTTATGTTAAAAGGTTTGTTTTTTACTAAATATTTGTATATGAATTTATGAAGTCAGTCAGTGACTGAGAGTTTAGTCTGATTGCAAGGATATTTTTTTTAATCTTAAGAATAAAAATACTTTTTTACAGCTTACAGTTTGATGTTTCATTTTCATAACTTTTGGAAGCTCTTAGAGGAATTTCAAAAGATTTTCTAGTGAAAGTTTATCTCTGATGTTCTTTTGCCCTTACATTATCTATAGTGTAATAATCTGTAGCAACTATTGAAACATATGAAATAAAATCAAAAGTATATTTTCGTTTTTGTAGAATGGCAGCAGATAAAATCAGACAATCATAAACATCTATACTTTGGATGCTTATTTATAGATCAAACTTAGTCTAGAGGTAATTGCCTCTAAATTGCAAAACACTGTGAATGTTTATATGTTGATTAAATTCACACTACAGTAACTACTGAGCTTGAAAGTGTAATGTGCTTTGGATGTTTCTTTATAGATCAAACTCAGTCTAGAAGTAACTGCTGATTTTAAACTGGAAAGTAGCTCACCAACAAAGAAGATTTGTGTATGTGGAGGAAAATCTGTAACTCATACATTCAGAATACAACCTGTCAAACTTGGAAAAGTAAACATCACTGTGTACAGCTATTCAATGTGGGATAGTAATGTTTGTGGAAATGAAACCAAAACAGAAGTATTTGCTCGGGATGCTGCCACAAGGCAACTTTTGGTGGAAGTAAGATATATTTTATACTTAAATTATCCAGTATGAAAAACATTTATTTGTATGTTAACATACTTACATTTTTAATGTTTTATGGAATGCATTTCTTTTATTTTTAGATGTCTTTACATTTCATTAATATGTGAAACATAAACCAATTTGTAGTTTTTAATATACTATTTTTCATCTTGGCGTTGAATGTAAGGCAATGTAGTGTGTTGGTTTAGAACAGGTTGTTGGCTATTTTTATTACCTAGGTAAAGTATAAAATATTTTTTTATAAATACATTTTAAAACTTATCTGTATGTAAGACTTATTATATGTATGGTTATCATAAAGAAACAGCTGGGTGAAAAAGTAGAACTTCTTTATACTTCAACAAAATTGAAATGGATTTAGTAAAAACAATTTTTTAGCATTTAGATACATGTTGAACTTAGTTTTAACTATGTAGTATTTTGATAATATAAAAAATGTAACATTTCTTTTACTCCTTAGGTGGAAGGATTTCCCAGGGAACACACTAAAAATGTTTTCTTCTGTCCAAGAGGTAAAACGTTTTCTTAATATTTTATTAAAATACTCTCTTACAACACTTCTCCATTGGGAATATTTAATTAATTATCTGTGAAAGTGGTATATATTTATAGCACTTACACTAATATTTATTTCAAAAAATAATTAACTTATAAAAAAACAAACAATTAAGCTCGATTTCTGTTCTAATATTCTATAACACCACAGTAGAATTATTTGTCAAGTCCATTTAAGTCCTTTTGAAATGGCTCTTTCTCTTGAGTAATCTATATAACACTGTTTTTTTTTTATAAGCAGAAACTATAAACAAACCAAAGCAGTTGAATCAAGTACTTAAACATCGTTTATAATTTAGCAACATATCACTATTATAATTAGTTATTATTTAGTTTACATTAGAAAATAGTTCATTTTTTAAAATATTTTCATGTATCAGTAACAATTTTCATCCTTGTTAGTTTCTACATTTTAAAACATGATGTAATGTCATTATCTCACTATACTTAGTTACTAGTGCAGGAATGTACATCTTGCCTTTTACTTTGAGCTGAACTAACAGACTTGTGTTTATTGTTTATTTTAATTTTTATACTTTTTCGCACTGTGGTTTTTAGTTTGCTAAAATTTTAGACAATATGGTGAAAAGTGAGGCAGTGATGACACTGTCAGTGTAAATGATGTCATCCACTGAACAATAATTCATGCCACTTGTGCCCTTCTCCTGCCATCAGATTCTATTCTGTTGCGTCGAAGTGAGCATACAGTATATGAAACTATAATACATAATTAATATGTCCTGCTTCTACAGCCAAGATCTGTTCAATACAGTCAAGGTGACACAACTTATACAAAAGCAAACTGCATAATTAATTACTTTCCTCCCATAGTTGGAGTCTGTCTCTTAGAGCCAAGATAAGCACACATAGTATAGTTTGGGCATGCCTAAACCACAATAAACATATTGGCTTACCTACCAATTGTGTGCAAGTTTTAGGACAGTCGTTTTGTTACTTCACTTATGTTTGTGACACATAGGTTTCATTTTTTGTTTTCCCCTCACATTCTGGGTGAAGAGTATATCCTGGCTGGGAGGAGGTGTAGGCTCCCACAGAAGAGCTCCTATAGAACTCCTGCCATTAGGTGTTGCACCCCATGGGCTTCCCTTCAGGCACTTTTTGGAGAAAGCTCATCTAGGTAAAAACATTTGCACCAGCTCTTCCACTAAATGTGGGATTTTAAGTAATTTGAGTGGGGAGAGGAGTTATTGGCTCAAAAGTTAATGTTATCCTTATCTGAAAAAGTATTTTCAATAGATCTTCACATCTGCACACTTTCCCATTCACCTTCCTCTTTTCTAGTGCACATTTTCATATTACTTCATCAAAGAATAAAGTTACCACAAGTACAAGTGCATAGGGAGAATTATTACACAGAGATGAGATTGTCACCTTTGTATTGCTGGAAGGTTTTGTTGCACGATGATGTCTTAAACACCAGTGCAGCTCAAATTAAAACACGTAAATATTGGTTGGAGTTACCTCAAGGCTAATAGCAAACAAATATCTTAGTCAGATGCATGAGAAAGATAATTAATACATGTGATAATTAAGTATCTATGAGAAATAAATTTTTTACATTAGAAAAATTTTAACTTTTATTCATTATATGTTTGTGATTTCATTAGCTTTTTTAGTTATAACGCATTAGATTTGGTTGCTAATATATAGCATGAGAATAAAAAAAATCTTGAATTCATAATAAGTGTATCCTTTATATAATTATCTTGTTTATGTTTTGCTTGAAATCAACCATTGTTTAAAACTAAAACTGTTTAATGTTAGCTTTAGTTAGCTTGTTTCATTGAGTAAATTATTTTTTGAAATATAAACATGTTTTTACTTAAAGATCATGGAGGTATATATGACAAAACAATAGACTTGCTGTTGCCAGATGATGTTGTTGATGGATCACCACGAGCTTACTTCTCTGTTACAGGTGAATAATATTTAGTTACTGTTTTGTTTTTTCAAATAAATTTTATTTGTGTGAGTTGCTATTTCTGAAACATTAGCTGTATTGAACTTGATATTTTATACCTATATTTCTTTAATCACATCAATGAATAAGAGTACAACTTCATATTGTAATATGTTCTTGTAATTCCAATAGTGTAAACAGTTAATCATGATCACTTGAGGCTTATGACCTATGTACAGATGTGTGAAACTTTCTAGGATTAACACATTTTCAGAACCAATCAGTTTAAAAATTTTCCTGAAATCTATGAAGACTAAATCTTATCTTATTATTATTTGGTTTGAAAAAAAAAGCACTGATTGTGTCCTCTAAACGTTTAGTCAAGAGAATAACATTTTATGTAACTAGGTATTTTCTGATGTGATACCTCACCTCGTTTTACAAATAGCTTTCTTAACTTACACTGCACTTGCTACTGGCCTTGATACTTCCACTTGTATTTGCATAATAATATACAGATAATTAAACAGCAATCCTTTACCAGTATGAATGACACTAATGCTTTTCCTAATTTTGTTGCTGTTAAACACTTCTCAGTTGGCAGTTTTTTGAATAAACATTTTTTTGCTTGTGGTTTTTGGTTCATCTATTGGGAAGGTTTATTTACTACTTTTTTTGATTTGACAGTGTTCTTTATCATTCTAGTTTTTCTTTGTCAAGAGTTACAAATTACTGTATATATCCTCTATCCTAATTCAATTTGTTGAGTTATGCACTTACAGTTTAGGTGGCCACAACTTCAACTGTTGCAGTGGAATTGCTGACCACAATTAGTTTAGTCAGAACCAGGATTCTTGGTCCATGAAGTGATAGCTCTGGTTTGTCAGGAGTTGAAAAATTTTATAAAGTGAAGAGGATAAACTGATGATTGTTCTATCATGGTTTTCAGTGATTAGGAAGTTTTGGATTTGGACAACCTTTTTATCCTTCCTGAATATGCCTCTCAGTTGTGTGTTGTTTTAGGTGACTTGCCCAGACCTCTTTTCCCTTTGGTGACTTTGATTAACCAGGAATGTTAAGTTCTATTTTATCTCTTGTTTTCTTATGTTCTACTCCAGCTTGGCCCGGCATGGCCAAGTGTGTTAAGGCATTTGATTCGTAATCTGAGGGTCACAGGTTTGAATCCCAGTCGCACCAAACATGCACGCTTTTTCAGCTGTGGGGTGTTATAATGTGATGGTCAATCCCACTATTCGTTGGTAAAAGAGTAGCCTAAGAGTTGGCAGTGGGTGGTGATGACTAGCTGCCTTCCATCTTGTCTTACACTGCTAAATTATGGACAGCTAGTGCAGATAGCCCTCGTGTAGCTTTGCATGAAATTCAAAAACAAACAAACAAACAAACTACTCTAGCTCTTCTTGGAGGTTAGCCTTTGGGTCATTCTTTTAGTGTTTCCTGCTTTCTTGGATATAGATTTCAGTGGGAAAAACTTTGATTTCTACACATCTTTCTTGTGGCACTTGTAGTAGTACCTTTGTGAATAGTATGACTGCCTGTATTTTTGTAGACATTAGGCTAATGTTCGATTGTTTGATTGGTTGGATGACAATCTGTTACAATTTATTGCACCAGCATACAACAACCTCTTTTATTTCCTATTTTCTTAATTAATTATTCCCAATCTTGTATTTATACAATATTCCATTTTTCACTTGATTTCCTAGAGGAGTATGACTCATGAGTGATCATACATCAGAGAATAAATCTCATCCATGTTTAGCTAACATGTTGTAATCCAATCTAGATAGCATGTTTTGTAAGGAAGAAAGACACTTAATGAACATCAAATAATGGGTAAGAAACTTGCAAAGGTCAAGCATAATCTTTCCAGGTTGGTGCAGGTCATCTGCAAGCTGTCATTGGAATGATGCCATTCAGCAGTAGCCTTGGGTGATCTTCTCAATATGCTAAATTATACCAACAAAAATCGTATATATAGATTGCATTTAAAAGTTTATTTAAGTTATTTTGTAACTTTAAACTTTACTTTTGATTTGCTAGTTTTCTATTTGTTTATTTTTGATGTTTTCTTTGAAAGTTCTGATTTATAGTGAGTAAGTTTTAATTACTCTGTATTTTGTGTATGCATCATACATGCACCATTTCTACACTCTAGGAGATTGTATTTTATGCATTGAAATTTTATTTCATTTATAAGTGACATTCTTATCTTAATTTTAGATTTAATTATATTTTTGACATATTACTTTTATTTACTTTAATTGCTTTTCTTAAAGATTTAATTTTACTTTACTTTGCTTTCTTATATTTATTGTATTTTATCTTACATTACCAGCAGGTGTGTTCACTTTTTTTACCTGCTAACCTATGTTACATGTATTCCTATTTAATCTTTCTTTTGTATTACTTTTCTTAGTGTTCTTTCATCTATATAGGTATCTCATCAAAAGTTTTACTGTTTTTGTTCTGTAAATTATATCATTTTCAAATTGTTCTTTTTAAAGTAAATAAAGATTAATCTTACTATATGTATATTGTATTGCATTTTCTATTTTAAAATGTTTTATTTTGATTATATTTGTAAAAGAAGTTTATATGTTTGTTCTTTAAAAGATTTTTTGTTTAGTTTTATGTTACATGGATAAGTTGTTTTCTTTTAATTCTACATTAGGAAAATTTTCAAGTTTAATGTATGTGAAGTTTATTTTTACATTACCATGTTATGCATCCTGCACTGTTCCAACACAGTCATTCACTCTAACCAAGAGTTATGATTTTCTTGCATATTTGCCATATTGGGTTGTGAATATTTAATTGGTTTGAACTTAAAGTTGGCTTAAGGACAGGCCTAAAATAAGGGAATTGGGGTTGTGTAAGTACCACAAATGTTTCTCTACTCTGATTCAAATATTGTAAAACTTGTTGTTATCATGTTATTCAGCCTTAGGTGTGAATTTTCATAGGAGAATTTGATCAGGGTAGCTATCTACTATCCTATGAGATAGTTTCTTTATAATCTGTTTTATTATACATATAAAGGACTGCTTTACAACTGTTACATGGAGCAAGATATGTTCCAGTTTCTTGTGATTCACACTTCTGATTGGTTAGTTACAGAGTGAAGGGGAGTTGTAACTGTAGTTTTGGTGTTCCCAGAGAGATTGTTTACTGTTCTGAGGGAGTCAATAAAATATTTATAAATATAAGGATTCAACCATTTTTTACAGGTAGAATATGGGGGAATATTAGTATGTATTAGAATTACAATCTTTTTTGTGACCATTTCATAAGAAACTATATATAATTGAAAACCCAACATCCTATCTTTGATTTGGTGTTGATATACAATGTTATTAGGGTGTCTTTTATTTTTGTATTGTTACAGAAGGAGCTAATAACAAATATATTTAATAATCATACAAATTATCTCATATATTTCAGAAATAAATTCATTGTATGAACTTACATAATACAGTACTTATGTCATATCTGTAAAATCATATACATAAAAATCCCTGTTTTGTAGAAATAAAGTTGAGTGCCACAAATTATACGTTATTGTGGACAAAAGTGTTGTTATTTTAAGATGGAATTTTGTGTTTGGCATAGTCTGATACAATCTAACAAAGTGGCATGAATTGTTTCTTAATTTTCCTTTTCTTCAGCAACTTTTTATATTAGGTACTAAGCTTGTCTTAGTTTTTGTTACAAAATTTTAAGTGTAGCAAATCACACCTCTAGTCTTTACACACACACACACACACACACATGCACCTACATTCTTGCCTTTTGTGTAAAGTGAGGACACCTGACTTCATACTGTAGATATTTTAAGGCAGGTGTTACATTTGTGAGTACAGTATGTGATATAAATTCTGTGCCAACATGTTGTATACACCTGCTAACCTGCAGAATAACTTTAAACTTTTTTTTTGTAATTGTATACTAGAAGTAAGCTCATGACAACACTTGATGAGTCTGCACACTACTGCAGAATCTCTGATTTTTATAATAGACAAACACAGATGGCACTAAATCAGCACAAAAAAGCCAATGACTTACTGTGGATATTCTCTCTATACACATATTCCTTAATGTTTCCATATGTAGTTATACAAATGTTTTCAAAGGTTACTAAGTACAAGGCCTAGCTTGGCCAGGTGATTAAGGCATTGAACTCATAATCTGAGGGTTGTAGGTTTAAATCCCCATCACACCAAACATGCTCACTCTCTCAGCCATGGAGATATTATAATGTGACGGTCAATCTGTCTATTTGTTGGTAAAAGAGTAGCCCAAGAGTTGGCAGTGGGTGGTAATGACTTGTTGCCTTCCTCTAGTCTTACATTGCGAAATTATGGACGGCTAGCCCAGATAGCCCTCGAGTAGCTTTGCGCAAAATTCAGAACTAAGTATAAGAACATATGCACTAAGGAGTAATACAGACTACATTTGGGAGAAGTTAACATTTTGGAATACAAAATGTTTGGTACCTTAATTCAAAATCTCATATCATGAGAAAGTAAGGTCAGTAATCTATAGAAAATGAAAGTTAAAAACCATGAAAAATTTGCTTGGGTATAATTTTTCTCCATATCACATATTTTGATGCTTTATCTTGCTTCAAAAATTCACCTGAAATGATGCACATGAATATAATGATATTTAAAAATATCTATTATTTTTTTAGAAAGGATCTATTAATGTTTCATTTGAGCCCCTCTCCACCCCTACAACCTCCAGCTCAAATTCACAAGTTTCTATTAAGCAGAAATGTGCTTCACATGCACTCAATTACCATTGTTCAAATAAATTTTCTATATTACTTTCTTTAATGTACATATATTTTTTGGACTGTACCTTTTTTAGGTGTTTTTATATATCATCTTGGAAGATTTATTAAATTCTCTTTCATTTTGTGATCTTCTCACAGTGCTGGTTTTATTTTTATTCATCATGTTTTATCATTATCATGATGTATTAATCTGAACTTGGGAGAAATAGATTTTCTCAAAGTAATTTCTCTCAACATAACTAGCTGACATTCTAACATTTATCTGTTGCACTTTCATAAAACTTTTTCACGTGGATTTCAGAACAGAGATTTTTTATACTACTTTAAATGCTTATTTTCATTTTCATCATCATTATATTTATGTGAGTAGACAAAGTATTGTTTTATAATCTTGTAAATTTGAATTACATGGTTAGTGGTGACATAAACTTGTCTTGGTGCACTTGTGGAATCGTATAGTTGAAAACACCGTTGTTCATGCATTTTTCAAACACAGAAATTTAAGCAGGTTAAATGTATTCATATTTGTTTCTTTTATATGTATAAACTTGTTTATTTAATTAATCATGACAAAAATGCTATGCAGAAGTTACCTGTTGTAAAGCTTTTTCTGAGAGTGGGTATTTGGGAAGTACCTTTCAAATATGTTTTCTAGATGACTTATAACCCAGATATATATATATATATATTTATATTTAGAATGGCAAATTATGAACCTTCATTTAAGTGTTTTTATGTTAATTTTATTTATTTAGACAAAGCAATTAACTTAAGTAACTTAACTTACTTAAGAATTACATGCCCTTCTTTTCTTAGTAATTAATATTATCCAGTGTTGAATGAGATTTATACACCAGTTTATATCAGGAATCCTAAAGATTCTTGAAAACAGAAGTGATAAAAGAGAGAGAAATATTCATTGTTCCTTCTAACAGCATGTAGTGTTACTGTGTAATCACAGAAATAATTCTGAAATTCTACATAATTTTATAATAATATTTCAACTGAAAAACACATGAATCAATCTTGTTGAATAATTCCTACTTCTAAATGATATTTGGAACCATAAATGAAGATTTTAAACTGGCATATGATCAAGATAGTGCTGTTTATTTTTAATTGTAGGTGATCTAATGGGACCAACACTTCAAGGCCTTGATAAATTAGTTAGATTGCCAACTGGTTGTGGTGAACAAAATATGGTTTTATTTGCTCCAAATATTTTTGTACTGGAGTATTTAAAATCATCAGGACGTTTAACTGAAGATATCAAAACTAAGGTCATTAGCCATATGGAGACTGGTAAGTTTCACTTGTCTTTTGATCTTGTATCTCTTTTTGTATACATGAGTACATGTGTAATCTGCTGACAAACGTATACCACCAAAGTTTTCAGTTTCTATTATTGTTGTAATTTTTCAAAAATCCGAGTAAGAATGATGCATTAACAACCTTATATATATATATACATATATGTCAGTTATTTTATCACTTTAGAAATAAGATAGCGGAAAATATGTGTCAGGAATGTTTTCCATGAATAAAAGAAACATGGAAAAATACTGTAATTTACATATGTTAATATAAATGTTTTTTATTTTATTTTATTTACATGTATGTGAAACATTTATCACAAGGTGTGGCATTCAACTTGCAGGGGCCTTATATGGCTTGGTGATTAGGGCAGTTGACTTATAATCTGCAGGTTGCAGGTTTGAATCTCTATAACAAAAATGCTCACAATTTTACCTGAGGGGGCATTATAATGTGACAGTCAATCCCAATATTCCTGAATAAAAGAGTAGCCCAAAAGTTGGCAGTGAGTGGTGTTGACTAGCTGGCTTCTATCTCGTCTATCACAGCCAAATTAGGGATGGCTAGCACAGATAGTCCTCATATGGTTTTGTGCAAAATTCAAAACAAATCACTCAACTTTAAAATAAAAAGTTTATTTTGTACTTTATTCCAACTTAGCATCTAGAACTACAGGTCACTGGTCTTGTAGAATCATAACATCTTGAACTGTTTTTGAGTTAGTGATGTTAATCTCTGTTATTTTGTGCAGAAAATACTCTTTCTTGATTTGATTCTGTTGGAAAAAGAAAATCAGGTGTTAAGTAGTTATAAATATTTTACACATTATTCCTGTAATTTTGCACTTATATTATTTAGAATTGTAAAAATATTTATTATAAAAATATATAACAGTATAAAAACAACTTTAAGTTTCGACCTTCTTCGCTCTTCTATGTAAAATATTTTCTCAACCCAAACGAGCTGTTTTTGCATATATATTTCTCTACAAGTGGGTTTCTCGACATCACTGTTGGTCAAAATGTTCCATGTTATATCTCCAGGCTGTTTCCGTTAACATATTTCATTTGAAACTTTATTTTGGTAATTGCAGTAGTAACTATTATAAATAATCAAAAACACCACATAAGCTGATAAAAGATATATCAGTATCCTCAAATTTGATCTGTCAAAATGAGGTAAGGTCAGGGGCTAGGTAACTATTTTTCTTAATGGTGGTGTTGCCCAAAATCAATTTATGCACAGACAAACATATTAAATATGTTTCTTCCTATAAATTTTAAGTTATTTATTTATGTGCAGTTTTCAAGTAAATTTAATATTCAATAAATAAGGATTTGGGTAACATTTCAGCCATGGGAATATTTTGTTATTGCTATCTTACTCTCCAAATCTAAAAAGGCTTATCTGATGTCTTGTCATAGAATGAAACTGTCATGACTTTCAAAGAAATATAATTTTAACATGGTAACATTTTCAGAAATGAAAAGAACATTTAAATTAATTATAGAATCTGTGGTTTGTTCCTAACTTCTCTAAGCTTCCCACTAAATATACTCTATTCAGTTGTCTGTAGCTATTTAAAAAAATCTTAATTAGCAGTTTCCCATCCATGTAACACTTCATGGCATATGTTGTGAACAGAAGCCTGTTATGATAAATCTTCAGACAGAGAATGAAAATTAATAAAGAAACAAGACTCAGTAAGTACAAAACCAATGATTTAGGATGAGCAGAAAAATTCTAAAAATCATAAATGCATTGTTTACAGGTAAAAACCTTGGAATAAAAAATGTAAATTTTAACATTTTGTTTAACATTTCCTTTCCACATTATGCTAAAGAAATGTTACTAATTAACATATTGTCAATTCTAAAATACTTTGAGTAAGGAATTGTTAAAATAGAACTAGAATTATTATTTCTACTTATATTTTGAAATCTGATATGATGAACTTGACATCTAAAAGGTACTAAAAGACAAATAATATATTTCAGTATGTATACAAAAATGTATGAATCTATTAAAGTTGTCATAATTACCAGGAATTTAGAACTCTCACCAAATGTCTTTAATAAAGGACCTAAATTTGTCTCTATCAAAAGTAGTGTTGATGCCTTTTGCCCAGTGGAAGGTATTGAACGTTTTTTTTGCAGATGAAGACTGGAAACCCTTTTTCCCAAAATCTCCTTGAAGCTCATTCTTTTACATTTACCCCTCACTGTGATCCTTTGTTTAAATTTTCTTCAAAACTCTCCTCATGGATGCCTCCCCCCAGTGAGTTCATGACTTTATTCATAAGTGTAGGAATGAAATTTAATGATTTAGATTTAAGCCTGAAGAATAAATCTAAAAACATCTTTCATGATGAACATTTTGCTCTAAATGGTCTGCAGCAACGAGATAACATTATTATAAAATCAGCAGACAAAGGTGGAACCACAGTAGTTTGGCACAAGGATATATATATAATAGAAGCATTGAGACATCTTGAGAACAGTACTTTCTATACTCTCCCTTCAAGACAACCCAATTTCTGATTTCAACAACCTATAACATCTACAATTGAAAGTATGATCAATGCTGACAAATTATCTACTACAGCCAAGAATCTTATTGTAAAGAAACAGAGAACTCACATTTTCTATCTACTCCCAAAAACCCACAAAGATGGACCCATCCAGTATTTTCTTGCAGACATGACAAAAAACGAAACGAAATCCTGGTACCTAGTAACTTTAAACAAAAACAAAATGATACTCCAGGTACTCACACATGTTGAAGAAACATCACTATGCACATATGAGGGAAAAAATACAACTTTTGACAAAAGAAAATCCTTTACATGTACCACTGAATGTATCATTTGCTGTATTATTTGCAAAAGATGCAATAATTTATATACTGGACAAATGGGCTGCCAACTCGGTAATAGAACACAAGAACACCTAAACCATATTAAACTGCAGAACCAAAAAACATATCACCATTAACAGCCACACAGTTTAGGACTTTTCAATTCTTGGACTAATTATCGTTTCAACAGATATTCACAAAAGAGAATGTCTGGAAAGGAAATCAATCTACAATCTGGGAACCCTACAACCATCTGGTTTAAATATATACTTTTCTTTGTCTTAGATTTCTATTTTTCCATTTTTCTTTACATTTTAATTGCTATCTTGCTAAATCTTAATTGCTATTTTCTTATAATTTTATGACTTGTAACTTTTATGTAACAGATATAACTTTGTTGAGAATTTTCATGTCCAACTTTCCATTGCAGACAAGTTCTTTAACTTCTATGCATTTGCTTTTGTTGCAAACTGTGCAATATGACAGAGAGCTCTAGCTCAAAATGTCATCCTTTAAATAAAAAAATGTATGTAAACATGATGACTTTTTCAATCTGTTATTTAATCTAAAATGTACTTGCTGATTACAATAAGGTTAAACTATAACATTTAAAGAATTGCATATTACTTTGTGAAGTGAGATTATTCTGAAGAAATAAAAGTTGAATCTCAGTGAAATTCAAGCACATAACTCTGCTCATTGGTTTGAATCCTACTGAATTTCAGTTTTCATTTTTCAGAAAAATTCTAGGTATGTGTTTAGTTTTGTATAGCTATATAAACATGTAGATTTTATGAGTATTAAAATGTTACATTATTTATCCATATAAAAGTTGATTTTATTACTTTTGAAGAAATTCTCCAGTAATTTAATATTAACCTGTTGACTGCCAAGTATTTCAGCTGCTACGGCAACTCCGAACCAAGTTCAAAATACAACTCTAATGCTCCTTCATTTTGTAACCTTTTTCGTGACGCCATTTTGGATCGAAAGTGAAACAATATGTAAGTAGGTCAAATGCATAGCATGGTGCTGACATCTATCGTTGAAGTTAGGTATTATTGAGAACGAATTAACTCGTCCGTGGCGCTGTGTTACCAATTGGCATGGACAAGTTATCTTGTCTACAGCACTGAACAGGTTAAACTCTTAATTTATTTTAATTATTTAAATGATATTAATTTCTGTACAAGTTTATCTGGTGAGTATTTTGATATTTCAGGCTACCAACAAGAACTAACTTATCGACATAAAGATGGTTCTTATAGTGCTTTTGGAAATGAAGATCCAGAGGGAAGTATATGGTTAACAGCATTTGTACTGAAATCATTTGCTCGTGCTCAAAACTTTATTACAGTAGATCAGAAGGACTTAGCACGTAGTACTGAGTGGATAACTAAACAACAACTTGAAAATGGGTGTTTTCAGAATACTGGAAAAGTTTTGCACAAAGGAATGAAAGTAAGTAAAACTAGTAGTCAGGGTTGGTGTTCCATTTTTGGTTATTTCATATAATTTTTTACATTTTATTCTCTACTGTCATTCTCTTTCATAGTTTGACAGATATCTCACTACAGAGTTGTTGAAACACTACAGAGTGTTGAAACAGACAGTAAAATTCAAGACCAGCAGTGTTTAGACAGTCAGTGAAACTGAAGACCAACAGTGTAGAAACAGAATTGAAAGTGAAGACCAACAGGGTACATAGGGACAGTAAAACTGTAGACCAGCACTACTGAAACAGACAGTAAACTTGAAGACAAACAGTGTTGAAACAGCAATTTAAGCTGCAGAACAATAGTATTAAAACAGACAGTGAAATTGAAGACAAACAGTGTTGAAACAGCAATTTAAGCTGCAGAACAATAGTATTAAAACAGACAGTGAAATTGAAGACCAACAGTGTTGAAACAGTCAGTGAAAGTGAAGACAAACTGTGAAAACAGTCAATGTAAGTTAACACCAACGGTGTTGAAATGAAAGTTAAAGTGAAACCAAGATTGTGAAAACAAACAGTGAAACTGAAGACCAATATGAAACCTTTTTTCCATTACTTTTTAAGTGATATATAATTATCTTTCATAATAAAATTATTTCTCAAAACTGAAGAGGAGTTTAGGTTACTACAGTAAAGTAAATTTCTTCATAACACATTTAAGTAACTTACAGAATATGTATAATCCCTGTATTATAAGCTGTTCATTATTGAAGGAAACTGTTTGAGTTAGTAACATGCAACTGAATTGTTTATAATATTTGGCGTTAAGTAAATGATGAATTTTTAACTTTTATCTTTCTTTTACATTTTTATTTTCTGTATCTTCAGTTATGTAAAAAAAGTCTTTTTACTCATATTTAATGTTATAAATGAAAGCAAGAATATTTTTTATGATACTGTTTGCTCGGAAAGAATACTATTTCACAACTAATTGTATTTTGTCTTCTTTCATGATGCTTAAGTTAACATGACGTTTTAACAGGGAGGAGTTGGAAGAAAAGATGGATCCCTTGCTCCATTAACTGCTTATGTTCTTATCTCACTTATGGAAGCAGGTTTTAAGAATTATTCCAAATTGTACGATAATGCCCTCTTCTGTCTACAAGCTGAAAGTGATTTATCGAGCTACTCATTAGCATTATTTAGTTATGCTACTGCACTTGCCAAACTCTCTCAGGCAGAGGAATACTATCAAATGTTGGAGGAAAGAGCAATTTCTGAGGGTATGAGGCTAAAATTATCCATTTGTTAGAGTTCTTTATTGATTTTTCTCTTTTCATGTGATTGTTTAAATTTGTAGTGAAGTATTGGTATGTTTTTTAACTTCACTGATTAAACTCGGTCAAAATCATAAATGTAATGAAGAGTAATCTTTGCTTTTTTTAACAAAAGTTTTTTTGCATAGTGTGTAATTAGGCTTATTTTTGCAAAATCATTTTCACATATTCTTTTGGATTTTTTTTCAAAAATCGAGGGTGGTGAGTTTCTTTCATGCATATGGTTGAGTACATTATATTAAAATTTGGGAAGGGTATGTAAGAGCCCTTTTAAACGAAAATATTTTATACCCTTGGATCACAATGATGTGTTTGGATTAGGATTTAGAACTCCAAAATGAAGAGATCCTTTGAAATTAACGGTATTGGAAAACTTATAAATATGAGGAATCAGGACCATCAAGAAAGAGACCTGCAACAAGTTGTACTCCACCCATAAGAAAAGTGTGAAATCTTATAATAGGTGAGAACCCACAATCAGAACAGGCAGTAGCTATGACCAGTCACGTGTTTCAGGCAATAGTACACAACTTAATCAAGAAAGGTCTCTATGTGAAAAAGTAATACAATTTCTTCTCTGACATATAATGCTATTGTCAAGATTTTTGGCTGTTAGATAATTTCAAGATTTATGGTTGTTATGTGGAGTGTAATTGGACTTGGCAACGTTGTCTGTAACAGTTTGATGAGGCCTTGAATTTTTTTTAATATAATGTACTGAACTGTATTGAGAGTTCTGGAAATACTTCATTCAACTAGGCAAATCGTATTCCCTGTGCATATGATATGTGTGATGACTTACTCAGACTTTATGATGCATGTGATAATTACCATCTTTTTAAATTATAATTTAGTACTTTTGACACACAAACTTTTACAAGTCAGGCATCTAAGTAATTATAAATTATATTTTAAAAAATGCATTTTGAATATTTTGTCCTTAAAGGTGAATAGACATTTAAGTTTTTAATGATTTTGGAACATATTTTATTGTGAGCTTTAAGCATATCTTTTAATCACCAAGTCTTTCAATTTATTGTGTACAATATATGACAGTTTGCTAAGGAATGTAATGTAGTAGTTATGTAACAAGGATTCTGCAGGTGGGACTAAAGCTTGTTGTTTAGGGTCCACTAAAGATGTAATGGTTTTGTTTATACTTTTATCAATGAAAATAACAAGACAAACGTCTTTATACAGCACATTTCTGATCTGTGATAATTCTTCACGAAATACTTCATAAGAGCTAACTACTTCTTGAGACTTGGATACAAAAGTTGAAACTACATATTACATAATAACAAATCTAAATCAGTGAAGGTTTTCTTGTGGTAACCTTTAAATGCAATAGCAAAGTTCATACACTTGATTAGAATACAAAGAAAGGGAACTTTGTAGTCATTCTTAAATTCACGAGTGAAAGTGGTGTTTTTATTTTTGTTATTCAGGTAGTTAAAGGACTGTAGTGCATTTTCAGAAGATTCATATATGAAATGCAGTCACTTACAAACTAGAGTAGGATAAAAACTGTGAAAAAGGGTGACAGTTTTGAACCTCTTATGCTTCATTATGTGACATAAAAAGATTTGATAGAGGTGAAACAAGGGAATTCTCTATTCTTAAACATCTATCTATTCATAAAAGTCCTTACTGAAAATTGCAAAAAGGAATTTTTTAATTAGAAAGTATAATAGTTTTAAAGACAAGTTATATTGTACCATTATCAATTTGAGAAGAAACAAAACAACATCATGAACTTGACAAATTGATACATCAAGAGAATGCTAGTACATACTGAGTTAACAATGAGGCTGGTAATAAAACGATTATTTTCCAAACTGCATACATGATACAGTTGGCAAAACCAAAACTGTTAATTATAAATAGTATATTCTGATGAAGAAAATAACGAACGTTGAAAAAAAAGAAGAGGAAGTTGATAATTTATTTTACGGACATTGCTTTGCTTTGAAATATTGTTCAATATTGAAATATTATTATGGTTTACAGACATTCATTACTTTATCAATAAATATAATCATTTTTTCCTTATCAGCATCTTGGATTTAAGTGTTGTTTGTTCAGTAGAAAATGTTACATGTACAAAAACACAGAAAGCTAGTACTTCTTTTCTGTGATCTTATGTGGAACTCAAAAACAGATATTAGAAGCTCTTACTCTGAACAATAAACTTTCTTTCACACCCACTATCTCTCTCTTTTTCTCTGTCAACCTTCAGTCAAAATGAAAATGTTTGATAGAAAGAGAAAATAGTTATCCAGTATATGAGATGTATACTGTTTGATATTAAAGCTCAATAGTAAGTGTTTTAGAGCTGAAACAAACATCAGAATAAGAATATTTTTTTTACAAATAATTAAACCAAAATTTGGTATTTGAAGGAATTTTTAATGTGTTATATTTTCAAAGACTTTCCTTGTTTTATAAACAATTTGGACATCATTTCAATCCTCAATTTCAAACCACAAGCAAATTTTGAAAATTACAACTTTTGAATACGAACTAAAAAGACATCTTCTTATCTGTTTATCCAATGTTTGTCACAAAACTATATTGTATTTTAATTAACAAAACTATCTCTGTTTCAATATCTACTACTGTACAAAGTGTTCATAACTCAGAGTATTGCAGTCATAGGACTTTGCACAGTGATTGAAATAACATTATTTTCTTCCAACGTTTATTGTGCCCCTAGCATTGTAGTAAGAATAATGGCCTCTGTAGATTGGAAATGGGTAAGAAACGTTTTGGATAAAATCATTGAGATGGCATGACAGAGAGAATTATTTAGATAAATTTTTTATCTTTTTGTTGTGCTAAATACAGTGTCCCAAAATGCATTATGCAAGAAATAAAGTTGAATAATATTTATTTTATTTGAGATAACAGCAAAATACAAAATACCTTCTGAAGGTTTTAAGTTGTATTTAAATATTCTAAATATCTTCCATCATTGGCTATAATCAATCTAATTCTGCATTATAATTCTGAGAATATGTTTTCCATCACAGCTATTGAGGTGCATAAGGCAACATCAATGATATGAAGTTTTAGTTCTTCAAGAACAGTTGGTTTATTACAGTAATGTTTGTTTTTGAAAAGTTCCAAAGATAGAAGTCCAAAGGTGTATTCAAGGAACTCTTCAGGAATTGTCATTTTGCTCAAAAACAGGGTTAGTTGTGAGATGTGCAGTAAAATACTTTCATAAATCATGTAAGTAATAACAATAATAATGACTTCAATAAAATTTGGAAGCTTTCACAAAGTATTTTGTTTTGAATTTTATTGTTACCTCAAATAATAAAAATCTTATTCAAATTTCTTTTTGGTATATTCATTTTGGGACACTCTGCACAAATGAATACAAATGTGTGGCTTTTTAGCAGTAAACACTTTTAACAACATTAGAAGCGAACAAAAATGGCAATTTAGAACAAAATTATTAATTAGTGCCAAATTAACTGTATGCAATCTGATGTATATATTGCATAGAGTGCCTTATGGTGGGTCAGATTTGGAGATATGGGTAGAATCCGAAATGCTATAATTTTGATCATAGAGTTACTACCAAGTACTGTTTAATATTTTTGAACACACACTTTGTTCTACACAGTCTGTAAATTGTTTTATCATTATTGTGAGTAATTGCCTTCGATATACAAAAAATTGTTTTTATTGTTGTCACTCAATATTTGAATAGAAGTAACATACATTCAAATAGCAAAATTATAAGTCAATTGTCTGTTCTTTAAATTTTGTTCCCCAGTGGCACAGTGGTATGTCTGTGGACTTATACTGCTAGAAACCAGGTTTTGATACCTGTGATGGGTAGAGAAGAGATAGCCCTTTGTGTAGCTTTTTTTTTTTAAATGAAACTTGTAATTATGGCATCTGTCAGTTTTACACAAGAGCTTTTAACACAAGCTTCTTATACTTTAAATATAAATGGCAGCTAATAAAGGTTAACTGGAGAGCTTCTTAATTCATGATACTATGATCCTTCATAACTGTTTTAGTCAAAGAAGATAAAGTTATTAGTTATTAGAAAATATAACCATTTACTTACATATTTGGTTTCAGGAAACTTGAAATACTGGAAAGAAAAACAAGGCAATTCTCTGTCTTTAAGTGTTGAAACTGCTGGGTATGCTATATTGTCTTTATTGGAAATGGGAGGTGTTAAATATCTCAGCAGAGCTCTTCCCATCTTGCGATGGGTTACACTGCAAAGAAATTCAAATGGTGGCTTTGTATCTACACAGGTTTGTGTTGTTTGTAGTTTTATATTTATGTATCACTATAAAAACAAATAATTTAATAATAAATTTTGCACTTGTATAATTTTAAAATTTTTTTGTTTTACTTTATTTTTACTTAATTAATAATATGTAATAACTTTTTGTATTTTATTGTTATGAGTATCTGTCATTCACCATTTCAGTGGACCACAGACCATTTCCTTTGTGACTACTTCACATGCACATTTTGGCTTGTAATGGCCATTTATCCTTTTTTCTCTTATTTATTCCTGAAATTCTAAAAACTAGCTCAACAAGTTTTTAGGGGAAAATACATATATATATTTTTAATTTATATGTAAATTTATTATAGATTTATTATTTAGTGAGAAAAGAACAAAAATAATAGAAATTGAATTTTACAGTGGGAAAGTAGAAGTCTCAAAAATTAATAATTTTTATGTGGCTTTTTTTTTAAATTTAGGACACTGTGGTTGCCCTACAAGCTTTGGCTAAGTATGCAACGTTGGCAGGTCAGCACATCCTCAGCATGAATATTCTGCTTCAAGGTGATTCTCTTGAACATAATTTTGAATTAAATCAAAAGAATTATGCTGTAATGCAAACTGTAAAAGTCCCTGTGTTGCCAACTTCCTTGGATGTGAGCGCTGTTGGTCTTGGATGTGCATTAATACAGGTTAGTGAACTATTGTGGCTTGGTTTTAATATAAATGTTTTTTTTTAAGGATTGTATTTTTTAAATAGAGTATAAACTATTATACAATGTTATGTAGGTTTAATTAGTGCTTTTGTGAGGAATAAAATTTTTGTTTTGTTTTAAATACTACGTGAGGATATTTTCTATTATGCAGAGGAAGTGACTTTTAATTTTTTTATATTCTGCATATGACTTTATTCTGTATAATAAATTAGGTCAGTGGTGTTTCTCAGCTAAAAATAAATAAATAAGCATGATTACCATACATGTTGTTGTTTTTCAGGCAAGTCTACGTTATAATGTGAAGCAAGAGTTTAAGAGTGACATTCTAGAGCTATTGCTAAAAGTAAAGCCCAAAGGGTCTCATCATTGTAATGACCTACTGGTTAATGTGTGCATGAGGTTAGTGAAATCAGTACATACAATACAAAGTGACATATGTATTAACAAGACTTCATCTAGTTAATGAAACAGAATTATTAAATAACTTTCAAGTATCTTTTAAACAAGTATTGAATGTAATTTTGCAAAAGATATATAAATAACCATTGTTAATTAGTTTTTAACATGTTTTGATGTCCTTTATGTTACTGGGGAAGTTTCGTTCTTCTTGAAATGGTTGAGCCTTATTAATAAGAAATGTTAATATAATCATATGAAAAATGAAGAAGTGTAGAGTTTTCTATACTTGGCTTGCAAAATTCATGAATATGCTGTAGTTAGTAATATTTCTTTAAGTATCCATTTTTACTTTCTTTCATTCACACTAAATTTCAAGTTATTGTATGTTACCAGCTAGTACTGTAAAAAGAACATGAACATTGGAACTTTAAATTCTTTAAGACTAGACATCTGACACATAAATTAAGTTTCATGCTTGGCTTTTTTTTTTGTAATGATGAAAATAATAACATTTGGTCAAAATTTATTTTGTTTTAAATAAGGTTATATGATCTCTTTTAAATATCCAGTTTTTAAGTGGAAAAGCAGGATTAACATTTTTCAGTGTACAATTATTATCATAGCAAGTTAATTTACTGTTGTAGTTTTTAATGAGTTGTTTATTTATTAAATAATTATTTATTGCAGATAATTTCTCATTGCAGCTGTCATCATTTTAATTTGTAAGTTTACACCAACTTTTACACGAACTTAATAGTTTATTATTTACATTCAAACAGGTATGCTATACCAGGAGAAACATCAAATATGGCTGTTTTGGAATTTAAATTGTTATCTGGTTATACTGCAGATGAAGAGAGTTTGATTCAGGTAAAAAATTTTGATTTACCTTGTTTAATTTGACTAGCCATGTGATTTATTGGGTGCTTCAAATACAACAAATCTAAAATTATTTTTAATTTGTATAATTTACAATATCTGTGGTTTGGTGGTGGTTAGCAAGCCAGTTTGTGGATCTGAGGGTTCATGACTTATGTCTTTCTGTCACAAAAAGATAAACGTGATGTTTCGCATTTTGAGGTTGCAGGTGCATTGTTAAAGTGACAGTAAAATCTCAGTATTTGATTAGAGGAGTCAACCTCACTATAAAGTGATTAAATCATTAATTGTGTTTTTTTCTTAAAATTAGTCTTCACCATATGTAATGAAAAACAGGTCTGATACACTGTTTTTTATTATTTCTGAGTGGAAGACACCATATAAAGATATGTATCCTTTCAATCATGGTAACAGTGTTTATTTTGTGTTGAAACAAATAGGAATAATTATTTGCTACATCGTAAAGCAGTATTTATTTTTTTTACATAATTTTGTTACAATGCTGCTATTTTATATACTTAGCTTTAAAAGTTAAAGA
Source organism: Tachypleus tridentatus (assembly GCF_004210375.1). Taxonomy (NCBI): domain Eukaryota; kingdom Metazoa; phylum Arthropoda; class Merostomata; order Xiphosura; family Limulidae; genus Tachypleus; species Tachypleus tridentatus. The sequence continues at coordinate 25,190,584 of NC_134826.1, forward strand.
AGTTGTTTGTGATTTCACAATAAAATCCTTTATTGTTATACAGTATCTTTCCTTCACTCACAAAATAGGCTTTCTTGATTAGCACTGCTCTCTATTCAATGCACACCACTATTCTTCTACCTCCCACTTTGACATATCCACATGCAAATGTCCATGCAACAGTTCTCCATCAATAGGAGCATGACATCACTCCTATTATAACCAGTGCCCTCTTCACATCTGCACTTGTTAATCACTTCTTGATTGGTAGTAGTAATGCACAGATGTACTGGTTTTTGCTCATAGATTTGTTGATGTTTTACAAATGATTTATTTTTCTTTACTTTTCATTTACATTTTGTTTGCAGTTTGTGAAAGGTTGCTCTTTTCTTCCTTTTTTAGGGACCTTTTTTTTATAGATCCCACTCTTTGGGCAAATGGTGCTTGACCATCTGTACTGTTTTTTGACAGTCTACACTGTCCTTCTTGTGACCGTGCTTGACGTCAATTATGTTGTAACTCTGTGTACTGCAGACCTGATGTACAATTCCAGCTGCTGCCAGGTTTTGAGTACAGCACCCTGCTATGTTATGAATATATATATTTATAATTGCAGTTTGCCCCTCAGACTGAGACTTTTCTCACCTCTATCATCCTTCAGATGTACATTTCTGGTGGGTCTGTTGTTGGTTGGAGATGGTCTAGTTGAGTAGGTCCTCACTTGTGTGATGGTCATTGTTGGTTGTAGCTGGATGCAGCATGTGCTCTCCCGTTTTTGTGCAGCCAGACGTCTTTCTTCTACTGTAGACTGGAAGTACTATACCCATTCCCATCAAGTTTTAAACCAGAAGTGTCATACTCCTGGGCTTTCCACCTTACTACCATCTGCAGGATTTCGGTGAATCTGGTGTTGGTTGGAAACATATGCAATGTGGTGACATATTTTTTATACAAAAGCTTATCTTTCCTACCAATTCTTGTTTGAGGTGAGGAGGTAGATGATCTTTTAGCTACTGCAGATTTGATGTGTCATTCTAGATGCTGCCTAGTGTTGGATGAGGTCAAACTATCATTATGGTCTGTCACACCCTATTCACTTGACACTCTGGATTCCCATTCACTGGACTTGCATATTCTGGAGCTCTTTCATGCTTTTACACGTTTTATGTCTGTGACACTGTCATATTGTACCACAGTATTTGGATCAGATGTGGTGCAGTTTTCCATTGAGGTATCATGTTTTCTTTTTTGGTTACAACCCTCTTTGTCTCTTTCTGGATACTTTTTAAAGAGGAAACATTTTTATTAATAGGCCCATTTTCAGTTCAGGGTGAGATTCTAGCAATTTTGTGAGAGGAGGTAAGATATCATATCAAAAATTAGCACTTTCCTACTTTTGATACTTTTGTGATGTCATAATCATTCATCTTTATCTAATCACTTGTGTGACCTTTCTTGATCTGCTACTTTCAAATACATAATTTATTCTCCTTGATATATGTACATTGTTCTGTACATTTTAAACACCTAACATGCAAAACCTATTTATGATAAATCTTGGAGCTTTTCCATCATTCATAGGTTTGATTTTTTTAGGGATGATAGAAAGTGAACCTTGTGTACAAGTGAAAGCATAGGTTTATAAAATTAATTATTGTTGAACAGTAATATGCAATTCCAGAAGTAAAGTAGTAATTGTCAGGAGAGCCATGCAGCTTATTCCAAAATTTCTGCAAAAGTATGTTTTGATGCTGGTGTGATTGAAGTGGGGTAGCATGTACAAACAAATACTATGCTGTAAGCCCAATAACAATATGCAGGATAAAGGTTGAGAGGGTTGCAAAGAACAAATGCTTGAAATCAGATGCATGTATTTTACACTCTAATAAGCATAATGTAATTAACATAGTAACTTTTGATTATCTTAAGTATATTATATTAGAAGAAAAAAAAAGTTGGTCCAGAAATTAATCCTGTTAACACTCAAATTAGTTTTATTGATATACTTTGTTATAAATATACTTTTGCAATACATTTATTGATTATTAATAAGTTATTAGCATTATTTGCATTTTTACTGTTTGAGATAAAATAATAATTAAAATTTTTGACTCAGCTTCAAGAAAAAACTTTGGGTTTGAAGAGACATGAAGTTAGTGAAAGCCAGGTGAACTTTTATTTTGAAGAGGTAAATAACCATTTTCTGGCATAATATTTTTGTTTTTGGTTAGTGATAATTTGTAAATAACTATTTTCTTGTTTGCTGTTAATGATCATTTTTAGACTATAGAAATTTATAGAAATTGATTTTCGCTTTTATGAAGGACTTTTGATGAAATATATGATGGTTTTAGTAATGGTTGTTTTCTTTATGTAGACTTGAGCACTGCATTACAGTCTTTTATTTTCTATTTACAGTTTATAATTTCTTCAGATATATTAATAAAATCATTTGCTAAATTATTTGCTCCTCAACACTTGACATGCTTAGGTTGTGTAGATTTGATTATTAATTTTGCTTGAATATAAACATTAGATATTATCAATATGAAATATGTGTGTTTTATATTTCACTCATTAATATTGTCAGTAATTATTCAATAGTGATAATGTTTCTCTCTCAGCTTCTGTATCTTTGTGTCTGCTTTTCTTCTCTCTTACAATGATAAGTAACTGATGTTTTGTGCAATGTTTTATTTTCATTTAATATTTGATTAAATCTAGCCAGCAAGAAATAAAATATTTTATAAGTTGGTAATGGATGGGCAGTGTAACTGTTTGAAAGACTCATTTTAAAAACATTCACTTTTTCTTTTTGGTTAGCTTATGAATGAGCAGATGTGTATTAAGTTTTATATGAAACAAGAATTTGTGGTAGAAAATCTTCTTCCAGCTACGGTAAAACTGTATGACTACTATGAACAAGGTTAGTTTGTGATTATAAAGATTTATCTTGCAGTATGTAGATGCAATAACATGTTTTCAAATATGGAATGATATTGTTTAAAATAAATTTTACAAGATTAATGAGGCTCACCTGTTCAAATAAAATATTAGTGAAATATATGACAAAATCATGAGCAATTCATCATGATGATCTTACCTCTTCTCACATAATAGCTTTCTTCAATTTTTGGAAATTTTCGATATCTGGAATTTACTCCCACCTACCATCACATGTTTACACATGGTACAACTGCATATGAGCAAGCCATAGTCTTCCACCAATAGGAATATGATACATTCTCTTAGTGCAGCTGACTCCCCCTATACTACAGAGCATAATCATCACTTCTCAATTTGGCACTTGTGTGTAATGATTGGACTAGGTTTCTCAGGTATGGTTTTACATATTCAGTTACTTTTACCACTACTCTGGGGCATACATGCTTTGTCCACATACAAATAGGCATGACTTTGTGCTGTATTGGTTGTTTTAAAATTTGGGAGCCAGATCCTCTGTCTTTTGTTCATCTTTCTTAGAATTATGCTTTATTCTTATTCTTACACACACTACCATTTTTCATTATTGTTCTTTCTTTAACTTTTGTTTTGTGGCAATCCATCATTTTCCTATGGTGATTTCAGTGGATTATCAATTATATATCTGTTCTACAGTAACATTTTTATCTTCTTTGGCATTTTCACTTCTTTTATGGTTGATCTTTTCCTAGAGTTGGTTGGGGTTTGATGCCCTTGTTTCTCAGTTGCTTTTCCCTTTCTTATGTCTCATATACCTACTTTTCTCTTATATCTGCCTGTATGATTTTACAAATATGGTTCTATCTCTGAAGTCATATATTGGGGCCACCTACCAATGCTATTCTTTATTCTCAGTGGTTTACCATCTCTCAGGTGGTCCTTTGCCTCTCTCTTTTCCTGTCCTTTTGCTTCCTCTTCTCTCCCTGTCATCACTTTTTGTTTCTCTTTTCATCCATTTTTCTAATGCACATAGGCTTTGGCACTGTCAATCTTTGCAGTGACTGTCCTATAGGCTCAGGGTTAGTAGGACCTGTTTCATTTGGTTTATGGATCTCTTTCCTCTGTTTTAAGCCAATTGTTGATCACTGGGATTTCTGTCAAAGAGCTTTCACTTTCCTTTTCTTCCCAATTTCTCCTGTTCCCATTGTTTTACATCTTCCTAGGGATCTTGTTTCTTGCCAACATTGATCTATGGCAGTGTTGGTCCTAATGGGTACAATCACTGTTTGTTGAGTTGTTCATCTTTTTTCCCAGGCTTTTCTTCTAGTCTTTTCATGGTTCCCAGGGAATCTGTAGATGGATGATGAGTCCTACTCTTTCCTGCCTTAGTTTCTTATCTTCCATCACTTTTATATAGGGAATATTTCATCCTGCAGTGGTCTTTTGCCCAAGGTCTTTAGATAACTGAGGTGGATGCCTCATATACTTCTTTCATTGTTTGGATCTGTCCAACAAGCCTCCTGTAGCCACTCTCTTCTCCTTTGGGAGGCAGCCTTTCTAAGTTGGTTGGTTAATCTTGGAAAAATTTCATCTCACATCCATTATGTTTCTCATTCTTATTGCTGTTTTTATTTGTGTGATTGTAGGGTTCAGCCTTCTACTTTTCTTTTGAGGTACACAGAACAGTTGGTTTCTCATGTCATATCTTCCTCCCTTACTGTGCAAATGGTTCTCTTGCTTTTGGGAATGTGGATATCCATGGAATCTCATATCCCCTTAAGTTTTCAATGGGTTGTACATTCTCTAGATTCTTGTTTGGGATCCCTTGACCTCAACCATTCTCCTTTCTTACTCAAAGACTTCACCTGGTGACTTGATCATACTACTTCCATAATGGGTATTCCCCTTCCTCTTGTCCAGTTCACCTTCAGTTTCCAAATGCTACCTTGATGAGATAGGGGACATGTTTAGGCTCTCACGCGAATTCAGGTAATTTGTACCATGACATATCATTCTTTCAAATCCATTTCTGAGATGTTTGGTGGTGTATCAATTTTGAATTTTTTTAAGGATTGTTCATAGTCATTTCGTTTTTTTAATCAATCACCAGGAGAACTCTTAGCCTCTCTTTCTCTGTTTATACATTATTAACCTCCATTTCTGTAACAATTTTAATAGTTTTTTTTTGTTGCAGGGTCCTTAAGTCTTGTCATAAATCATCTCTCAAGGCCTACCAAGATACTACCTATGGATTGGTGCTCAAGTTGCTGTCCTCTCACACTCTTATTCTCAATGTTTTTGCCTCTTTCTCAACATCCTACCTTCCATATTCTGGTCATCCATTTTTCTTTTCTCAACTTTAACTGGGGACAAATCCCATTAGGACAGGTGTCCAATTTTATTTTCATGCATTCCCTCCTTTTTCCCTTTATTCTGGATACTCCATACCATACCAACTCAGGGACTGTTGTGAATAAAGAGGTGTTACGATTGCTTTCCATCCTTCCAGTCCTAGTTGAATAAACTGGAATTGGCCTGCTTTTCAAATCAGGGTTTTTTTTGGTCACACCTTATACTGTCTTACGGTTTGTATTCCACTGGACTCTCCACCACATTATTCCCACCCCTCTTCAGTGGAGTATAGGAGTCTTTGTCACTTACCAGTTCTCAGTTGCTGGGGTGGTTAATCATGGAGGCTTCCTTCTGAATACATTCACTTCCAGTCAGTTGATGGTGTTATGTTGGTGTAAATGTGAGAACATTCCTTCTACCACAGAACAATAGACACATTCCTGATGCTGTCTGGTTTTGGACTAGAGAATTCACCACATGCATTTCACCTCTCTGGTTGGCTTTCCCCCATCATACTGTTGTCTGGATGTCAGTCTGCTGCTTGATTGGCATAGGACTAGCCAATATAAGTCCTAACATGTCTGGTCGGTAGAAACTATCCTTCTACTGCAGACTAGATGAAGAATTCCTGACACTACCTGGTTTTGGACTGGAGTTGACCTACTGCTCATGCATTCTCCCTTTCTACTCTCATATGGATGTTAGGTTCCCTAGTGGTCTGATATTGGATGTATAATGAATCTGCATGTGTGTCCTGCTTGGGTTGTTGGGAGTGGAAGTTGTTTTTCTTTCCAATTTGTGGGCTTAAAGTAAAGACAGTTGGCCTCCTCCTCTGCAGACATGAAGACAGATATCTGATGCTGCTTGGTTTTGGACTGGAGTTGATCCAGTGATTATAATTTGACATGTAGCCATTCTACACCATCCTATTACCTACTGTGGGTCTGATGTATTTTTCTAGATGCTGCCTTGTGTTGGATGAGATCAAACTACCATTATGGTCTGTTACACCCTACTTGTTTGACACTCTGGATTTCCATTCACTGAACTTGCATATTCTGGAGCTCCTTCATGCTTTTCCATCTTTTATGTCTGCAACACTCTTATATTGCATCTTATTATTGATTGGACCACCCAATATAGTGACACATTATCTTTATTTGGTACAGATGAGGTGTGGTCTCCTATAAGAGTGGCCCTATACATTAGGATATCTTACTACATGGTTTCTCTTCAAGTGCTTTCCAAAGAGTGCTCATTCAGGTAACTTTAGCACTGGTCCCTCTGCCTTTCAGTCTGGGATTCTAGTTATTATGTGAGAGTAGTTAAGGTCTTCTATCAGAAGTTAACATTTTCTTATGCTGGAAAAATAGTTCTGATAGATATTCACCTTTTTTACAGATCACACCATCCTCCCTACTTTCAGTGCATTTTTTTTAACCCTAACTTGGAAGCGATGATTGTCTTTGCAGTATAGAGGGAGTCTGCTGCATACGGATAGTGTGTTGTACGCCTCTTAAAGGAAGTTTCTATCAGAAACACATTTTCAGTGCAGGAAGATGTTAAATTCTTTAAAGATGTTTAAAAGCATTTATATAATTATTTTTATGAAGAAATAAAGCCACGTGACACTTGAACATAAAAACTAGATAAACAGCAAAAACAACAGATGTTATTTTCATATTAATCACATGTTTTGTATTTTCATGGAGTTTACACTTTGAGATCAGTTTTTTTTATAATGATTTATGTTTTTATATAACTTTTTCAGTTCTATATTGATTAAAACTGTAGTTACATTGCTAAGTTGTTCCATTTCTGTACACATCATGTCAATTTTAGTAAAAGAGCTTAACATACCTTTCGAGAACAGCAACGTGAAAACTCAAATTAGTAAGATATTTTTTACTCATTCATTTCAATTTTTTAATATATATAATCCATAATACATAAAGTTAAAATATAAGGTGCATATATTTAATTTTTTTAAACATTTATATAATACCACATTTTTTTGAATTATCAGTTAAATTTTCTAAAACTTAACATAGGAGCAAACAAAAAAGTGAGATGCATTTTACCAAATACCTTTTTGAATTTACTGCTATACATGACGTGTTAAAGTTTCTGTTAAGAAAAGTATTACATTGTATTCAGAAAGCTGTGGAATCCTCTGCATGCTGGACTGTACCTTCATTGACTTAGTAGAGTTCTGATAATTATGGTAACAAAAGTTCAACACTGTTTTTTATTAAATATAAATAAACTTTATTAAAATAGTTTCAGACATCCTGTATATCTAGTGTAAACTTTCTGAATTTCAATTTTTGTAGTTGTAACATTATTTATCTGTAATTGATATGCAGTTGCTTGACCTTACCCTAAAGGGACTAAATACAAAAACTGCCTTTATTTCTTAACAACTAAAGCTACTTTACCTTTTTCAGTATAATTGAAGATTCTCATAGAAATGCTGTGACTTTTCATGAACAGATACTGATATTAAAAAAAATAGTTAATGGCTCCATCTATTTGTTGAAGTATTAATACATTAACGAAAAAATGGTTTCATAGATCTTAATTTTTTGTGATAGTTTTTCCATACTAAATATCATCTTAGTAGCCATATTTTTGAACCCTTTCCAAAATTCGATTCACTTTGTAAAGTAAGGAGTCTGAGAATGAACACAGCACTCAAAATGTGGCTTAACCAGCAACCTATAAAGTAAATTTATAACATTTTTGGATTTGTATTCAATACCTCTTTAGATACAACCTAAAATTCTATTTGCCATGTTAGTAGCAATATCACATTTGCTTTGATGGCTTAAAAGACTAAACAACCAGAACACAAAGATATTTTTCTTCCATAAAGTGTACTCACAATTTAAACTGTGATAAACTGCATGCATTATCTTGCATTTTTTTAAAATTAAAAGCCATCTACCATTTATTTTCATGAGTTACCAAAGAATTCCATTTCTCCTGTAAAGCAGCAACAAGTTTTTTACAATCAGCAACACCCATGACATTAATATCATCAGCAAACTTATTAATGTATGGATCACTCTGTCTTCTATGTCACTGAGGTAAATAAAAAAAACAAAAGTCCTAACTTAGCTCTTAGGTACCCCACTTGTGACATTAATCCAGCTTTACCAAATTCTATTTATAAAGACCCCCTCCTCTCTTCCATCCACCACTTTTCTAACCATTTAGACAACTTTAAACTTTAATTCCCACACCTGTAGAGATATTTTGTTTTTAAGATTGAACCTCCTTGAAAATGTTTTGTGAACAAGCAAGTTTTAGTACGTTATATACAAATGAAGAAAATTGACTAGTTTAGCTTTGAAAATCATACTGTTTTGAAAAGTTTATTTCAAAAATCTATTTAAATGTATTAAAGTATCTTTGTTTCAGATAGCATCTAGTTTTGAAATCTTTTTTTCTTTTTATATTTAGAAATATCGATTTCAAAGAACTACACTATTCATCCCATGTGTAACTTACATCCACTACCCAAACCACTGCCAACAGAACTATCCTCAGATAGCAGTATTCTTACAGAGCAAAATCAATCAGAAATTGAAGCTCAAGGTGAAATTATAGTTCGGCCTACAAGTGATAGGAAGCAGGAACATAGAAATGAAAATGAAATTTTTCCACGGAAAGCTAAAGCACTATATCTATCAGGCAATGTTGAACTTCCTAAACATATATCACATTTTACTAATGTTGATCATGAACTTGATCTACCAGGTAGTGATGAAGCTAATGCACCTGTAACATTTCTACCATTGTCTGAATTTATGGCAATGAAAGGTACAGTATAGTCAAAACCATTATGTCTTTTTATTTTATGTAGACATTAACCAATGTTTCACATCATGTATAGAAGCTTAGCAATGCAATTAATGTGGTTCCATAATAATATATTTGAAGGAACAGTACTTTATTCAAGTGAAATATTACTACTATGTCTTGCATTTCATTGAAAATCTGATCTTCCTTTGATTTTTTTTACTCATGGATTGATTGGCAGGCCATCCTGTTACTATGGGCAACAGACAAAGTAATGTCATTTTGATCCTGTTGTGGGCTAATAAGACCTAAACTCAGGTTTTTAGCTTTTCTTTGATAGCTGCATTAAATCATCTCTCCCACTTTTCCCCTAGTGAATCAATACTGTGATTTCTTATTAGACGTGTTCTGGCTGATATTTTTCACCATTTATATGAAAAGTCTCTCAGTTAATTATATCTTGTAAAGAAATTCTCGTTATACTGTTGATTATTCTGCAGTTATTATTTTGCTGCATATTTTCATTAAATTCATTGGCATACAGGCTATTCTAAGTTTGTTTTTCTGAGCTCTTGAACTATCTACATTAAAAAATATTCAAACAGCTTTCATTTTGAAGTAAATGATATTTGTTTCTGAAGTACGGCAATTTGATATATATTAAAGTACCAATAACTTTCAAAGTATTTTCTTATCTTTGGTGCTGTAACAAATTTTTTCTGTATCCTGAAACAGAATTTTGTTTGTCTAAGAGCTTTTTATACTATTTTTAATGTTAATTCTGTTTTACTCATACTGATTAAGTTGCTAGTAGATTTTCGTATGATTTACCTTAATCTCTTCCATTTGCTTAGGCTAATTTTTAATATAACTCATTTGAAAAGCTATTTAGGTGGGGGATCTCATCTTGTCTTCTTAGAGTCCTGTCAAGTGAGACCTTGGTTGTTGTCAACTGATTGTTAGTGGTCTCATTGCAATTTGTATCTTTTAGCTCTGTAGGTTTTCTAACACTTATCGTACATTTGTTCTACTACTCGTATTTTTACTTATCACTATACAGGCTTCCACTAATCAGGAAATAAGTTTCTATGATTGATTTTTACCACAACTTTTCAGTGCACTTGTACATCGATTGCTTCACTCTAGAACCTTAAGTGTTCCCTATTTATATTTAATATTGCATTTGCAGTCCTTCTTAAAAGGAAATCACTTAATTAAAGATTGAATATTATTTTCTTACAACACTTTAAGTTTTTGGTAGATTATTATTGTACCAAAAAATTGGAAATTATGCAATTTGTACTAAGTAAAATGTAGGCTTAATGCTCAATTTTTGAGCTAGAGCATTTTAAAGTTTATATACTTTAAACTTATTGAGCAAGTAGTTGTTTTTGAAGCTTTTAAATTATTAAGCAGCTAATTATTTTTATTCTTGAAGTAAATTATTACAACCTTAAAGAACCAGTAGAATGTACCAATCATTGTGACTGAATCTTATTAATTCATTTCTAAACACAGGATGTATATTAGAGGCTTATTTCTTTGTAAAACAATCTATTTTCAAATAATTTTTGTGTTGTGTGTGTATATATACAAGTTCAACGAACCTTTCATCTGCTAGTTAAGAATTTTTATTCTTACAAAAATACTATTTTTAGTTTATCTTCTTTTATATGAAATTCAATTTTTTATTCAGATCAATCCCATTTGTCATGTCCACATTGCCTGATGAACTTACCAGCAAATTTCTCAAAGATATATTGCAGTTCTGCTTTTGGTAAGTTTAATTTTTATGTGAAAAAAAAAATTGCATTTTCTGCATTTGTATCTTCCTTTTATGTTTGTTTTTTATCACTTTTAAATCAAAAATATATATTTCATAATAAAAACACAATCAGCACTTCATTATTTCTTATTTTTATGTAGCCTTCCTTGTTTTCTCACCTTCTTCTGGTAATGAAAGCTTAAGAATTTTTCGCGATTTGAATCCTACCTTTTCAAAGCCAGAGAATCTGGAAGGCTTTGCAGATATTGAAATATCTAGAGACTGTGAATGTGCTCCTCTAAGAAATGGTAAGAATTATACTAAAGATGACTTTATACAGTTGGTAAATATTCATGTGTACTTTATTTTCGTTCTTCTTTTCTAACTTGCAATCTGAGGGTCGTGAGTTCAAATCCCCATCCTGTCACGTTCACCCTTTCAGCCATGAGAGTGGTATAATGTAACAACCAGTCCCATTATTTGTTGGTAAAACAGTAACCTAAGGTTTGGTGCTGGGTGATGAAGACTAGTTTACACTGCTGCTAAATTAGGGACAGCTAGTACAGATAGTTCTCATGTAGCTTTGCACAAAATTCAAAACCAAACAGTCTTTTCTGAGATAACTGGATATTTAAGACATCTCTCATTTATAAAATAAGCATTAAAAGAATTTTGGGAAAGATTCCATTCTTAGTCCTAATTGTCATCTAAAAGTAATCGTGGATAATGTATGTGATAATAGCCCCAAAATGTGTCGGAGATATCTCGTCTATCAGACAAAATCCAAATGCTGATATTAAACTCGTCAGGAAACATTAAAAATCAATTGCAGCCAGTTGTGGAAAGGCAGTTACCCTTAAAAGTTTTTATAGTTTCTAAAGTAGAAAGGAAACCACCCTAAAACTTGTGCTGTATGAAACTCCCAACTTCTGTCCTCACAAAAGAGATTAAATAATAATAGAAGGTAAAGCAAAACAGAATCTTTTCAATGAAAGAAGGGAATAACATTCAATAGTGTTATTCTGTGTATGATGTTAAAAGGTATCTTTATATCTCAGCTGAAAAATTTGTAATAGTTTGTAATACTATTAATTCTTTAATTAATAATGTTTTATTATTCATGAATAAACTGAAAAATAATGGTTGGAAATATTAGCAGTTGAATTAAATTTTTACATTGTTTTATAATAAATATAAAAATATTTAAAAAATAAACTATTGATTTGGAAAATACTAAACTGACAATTATAATTAATTCAGTATACTAGAATGGAAAGACTAACTTCAAGCTATCCAATATTATGCTTGAATAAATTTTCAAGAGAAAGGGAGAAGCTTTTTGAATGTAAGAACTGTTAAAATATGGTTTGTAGTTCTGTATAAGATCATTTATTTTTATTTAATTTATTTTGTGAGAGAAGAGGTTGGGAGTTTCATATAGTAGAAAATTTAGGCTGTTTTTATTTTTCTTTAGGAATTATATCAACTTTTAAGGGTAAATGCTTTCTCATAAAACGTTGCAGGCAGTAGGAGTTGAGATATTCTTGGTGTAAACTTTATACCTTTAAGTGACTTTTCATGTTTGCTGACTTGTGTAGCATCAACATTAGGAATTTGTATGACAGATGAGATATCCCTGTTGCATTTGGGAGCTATACCACCACAGACATCATCTGCTATGACCTTAAGGTGTCAACTAGATTGACAAAGTAATTTTATCAAAATGTTTTTAATGCTAATTTTATATTAAATTCATTATTGTTTTATGGTGCTAATTTTAATTTGCTGTTAACAACTAATGTAATTAATAATATTGAAGTTATTTCATTATATATATGTATTGACAACAATGAAAAGAAAATCTTTTGTTAAGAAATTGAATAGAGATTATGTGTAACTGTGAATTTCATCTTTCTGTTCTTTAACAGGCCCAAGTCCATTGTTGGTGATGGGAAATCTAGAATTTTTGTGGACATCATCTGGCTCTAAACATCATTTAACTCTTAGAGATGGTGTTTACATCATAAAATTGTCCTCAAACTTTGATGAAACACAAGGTTTTAAAGATATCCAACTTCTTTGCATGAATAAGGACCCATGATTTTAAAAAAGTTTATCGGTTCTTTTCTACCATAAATACTTTATTGCTATGTGAGATTTTATGTTCACATTGTTCAAGTATGCACTGACTGTTAAGACTGTAATATACTTATGTGTTAACTGTTTACAGAGTGTGCAAGGGGTAATGGTTTTCACAATATCATTTATGATAAAAAGAATTTATATACATATATATGTATATATATGTGTGTTTTCACAGAATATTTCAAATAGTTACAAAGCTGAAGATAATATGTGGAAATAAAATAACATTAATTTCTCTCTAAATCAAACTGAATTTATTATAGACGTTATTTGTAATGACAGCAAGTTCTGTAATACAGTGAATTTTGTATACTATCTGATACTTCTGCTAAAAATCATGACTGTTGCTTGAAATGCTGTAATACAATACTTTTTAGTTTGAAAGTAATTGACTTATTTTTATTCTTTTATTATTTTAGATTCCTATTAAAAGAAATTCCACTTTGAATAAAAGTTAGTTTTTTTCAACATTTTAAATTGAGAATCATATATTCAGGTGAAATGTGAGAAGTTCTGTTTTTGTCTTCCCAAAATTTTATTATATATGTATTTTTGATGGGAAGCAAACACAGAAGTTAAGTTCCTATGTGTAATGCATAGTAAAAATTACTAGCTTCTTTTTAAACCAATTTTGATGTTAGTTTTCATTATCAATTTAAAATTGACTGAAATTTCCTGCAGAGTAGTATGTGATTGTTTCTAAAAGTTTTTACTTTTATTTAACTATGTAGGAATATAGAAATAAATAGTGTGTTGTATAAGATATTCAAGTTTTTACATCAAGAAAAAGATGTTTGATCCATGGTAGTAAAAGGTAGAAGCAAAATCAGGTAACCAGGCAGTTTCTATTAAAAACCAGTTTTGTAGTTGGAGTTATTTTTCAGGTGTTTTGTATCCAGATCAGTGTGTTTAGCTCCTTCTTTTGGTAGGTTTTTTTTATTTAGTGACAGATTTTTGTTACCCGTGCAAAAATATTTACCACTTCTTACTTTTTTTAGTTAAATTTTGTTTGATAATTTTATATTTTATGTTTTTGTATCAGTAACAGTCTAAGCAGTTTATGTAACTAGTGATTCATATGTATGTGGTCACATATGAGCTAGAACTTAGTTATTAGGTCACACCTTTTTCTTTAAATAAAGTAAATTTCTACAGGTTTTGCAAGTAATACCTCTGGACTTTATGGACATTCTACATTTTCTATTTATAGAGAATTCTGAATATAGGTTTGTTATATCTGCAAATTTAGAAAAAAACTCCCAGTCTTTTGTGTTTTTCGACCAAGCCTGAAAGTCCTTTGTTTCATGCAGTCACATGTGTTATTTTATATAAGAAATGTTTGAGATAAATCTCTAACTATATAGTTATTTTATTATCTCCTTTGTTTACTAGTAGACTGATTCATATTTGTGGTGATAAGAACTAGCTTGAGATATTAACTGTTAATATTGTTACAGCACAGGCTGTGCCGAACTGTTGTAGATGCAGATTTTCTTCTGAATATGTTTCAAAAACAATAAAATCATTCTTACACACCACTGTTTATTTTATTTCTCATAACACTGATGCTAAAGTTAAGCCACTAAAAAAAATATTTGTGTAAGAAAAAACTTAACTGCTGTGTATATACAAAATATTTGTATAAAGCAAGAAACAATATTAATAAAGTTGGGAAATGAAAACTGGTCGATGCTGTCAATGTTAAGTTTAATAAAACAGTTGGCACTGAAGTAAATTTGTTTCTTTGATATTTTTTAGCATTTTTGCTGTCAAATATAAACTTACATTACAGGATTTGAACACGTGCCATAATTGTGATACTTAGTAGGAAGTTGATGAGAGAAAAATTGATTCTGTGAATTGTGTGTTTTTAATGATGATATAAATTACAAATATATTTGACTGTTTTACAAAAGCCAATCAATGATGTCCCTTCAAGCTCCCAAATATAATCACTCCTTACTACTCATGCATTCGTCCAATTGTTTCTTAAACTCTGTTAAATTTTCTGTTTCCATCATCCTTGAAGGTAGCTCATGCCAAAAGTTAACCACCCTGTTTGAAAAGTAATACTGTCTAAACTGCATATGACTCCTGTGCTGCCAAAAATTTGAATTTATGACTCCTCATCTTATTGTTTTCACTGCTAAACGCAAAACTGTTTAATGGACATATATTATCAATATATCAAAATATATTGAGGTCTGTTAAACACCTCAATCACATCCCCTCTGACCCTTTTTCTCTATAAAAATAACAAGTTTAGAGATTTTAGTCTCCCCTTATAGGACAATCTCATCACCCCAAGTATCACTTTAGTATCTCTTTGCTGAACCTTTTCCAACAAGTCAGTATCCTTCTTGAGGAAAGACACCACAAACTGTACTTAATACTCCTTAAGTGAGGCCTTACAAGTTGTCTATATAGTGAAACCATAAATTGTATTGTATATTTATATATATGTTACCCAAAATTATATTAGCCTTATTGCTAGCTTCAATACAGTGTTTAGATGACTTAAGTAATTTATTGAAAGCAATATCAAAATCTTTTTCTTCAACCACATTATTTAATGTATTCCCATTTATATTGTAACAGTAATTTAAATTGTGAAAACCAAAATGCATCATTTCACATTTTGGGTAGTTAAACATTATCTGCTACATGTTGGTCCAATGCATCAAATTATCTAAATCTCCCCGAAAGTTTTCAACATCTCTGATAGAGTTAGCCACCCCAAAAAACTTAATGCCATCTGCAAATTTCAAAATTTTGTTAATCATTCCAGAGACAATATCATTAATATAAATAACAAATAGCAGAGGACACAACATAGAACCCTAAGGCACGCCACTTGTAACTGTGACCTAGTCATATCTAACTCCATATATCACTAGTCTCCAACTAATTTTCTGTCCACTTTAATAACATTTCACCCACACTCACAGATTTATTTTTGTAATAAGTCTTTTGTGAGGTACCTTAGTAAAAGCTTTCTGAAAATCAAGGTAAACCAAATCCGTTGTATTTCCTTCATCAACTCTTACAGTAACATCCTTCAAGAATGTCAGTAGATCTGTTAAACAAACCATTCCCTTTATGAAACTGTTCTTCCTCTTTGACACTATATTATTAGACACTGCAATGCATCTTTAATCACACTCTCTCAAACCTTTCCAATTACTGGCGTACAACTAACTAGTTTATAATTGATTGGACAATGCTTATTACTTCCTTTAAATATTGTACTGACATTAGCCAAATTCAAATCTTCTTAAAGTCTTCCATTATTCAGTGACTTATACAAATATTAGCTAGTGTCGAATATGCTCATTCTTTGAACAATTAAGGCATTATAATATAATGGGCAACCTTAGTGTGCTATATTTAAATTATTTTAAAATTCTAGGATAATATTTGTTTAGTCCAGAGGACTTAAACACTTTTTAGGTATCCCAACTTTTACAATTTAAGAACTTAAAGTGATATATTTTTACATCAGTATTTTATCCATACATTAAGTGATCTAGTTTAGGCATAATATTCGTATCTTCCTTTGTAAAAAACTGTAGAGAACATACAACTTAATAACTTTATAATCTTCTAATATTTCGAGATCAGCTCCTCACTATCAAATGTTTAGTGTTTACTTCAACGAAAATTTCGTTTAAACGACAAACGAATTAATATTGGATTGGAACCTTTATTTACACATAGTAGTCCAAATTATACAATACGAATATTTCATTGTAAAGGTTTTTTATGGTGAATTAAATTACAAATATATTTTGCTTTTATTAAACAAAAAAAAAATTATATAAAGTATATTATTGTCCAGCTCCCATACTTGTGATGGGTAGAGCACAAATAGTTTATTGTGTGTCTGTGTTTAACTACCATCAATTATTGTATAATTATATTCACGTTAAATCTGCATAAAGACATGATTTAGTGATTTATTCATATATGGTAGCGTTTACATTTATTTTATATAAACCAAACATCTGTACAAGTTAATTTGCAAAAAAAAAAGAGAAAAATTAAGCAAAATATATTTACATGTATGCTTATATTTCAGGGACGTACTTTGAGGTTGATTTTGAATTCATTATCAGACATGCGTTAAAATGTACAGCAGATATTCACTTCGTTGAGATTTTCAACTCGTGTTCTCCAACATCTATTGCAAATTATGCCAATTGGATGTGTTCATTATGTGTTTTAGTTAAAGATCCATGAAAAATATTGAGAAATCCCAAATTGAAATAAATCATAAACAATGTATCGGATCATTCATCACATGCTTATATGCCTAACAAATAAAATTTTATTAACGACAGCCAGGTCTGTCTATCAGTGGTTAGACGTATTTAAAGAAATAAGATTCAAAAAAAGTTTTTGGGTATCCACGACTATTCAACAAATGGTTGAATTACTTAAAATACACCAAACTCTTTACTACTAAAAAGTTATTAGATTCACATAAAATCATACTTTCAAGAAAACAATGCATTTACATATAATACGTCACCCAGATGCTTCATAAAACTACATAAAGCTTGGTTTCATTTTAAAATTTTATAATTAAATGGTAGTTTGCAGTGATCGTAAATATTACATGTTTGTGCCATGAACGTGAAATGTGATGTATGGTATGTAGAAGCTAAAAATAAAAATTGTCAGTTTTGAAGAAAAACAACAACATTGTTCCTGTATGTTTAAATTGATTGAACCAGTAGTCTTTGAACTCGACATAATTATTTAAATTCAAAAGCTTGTTTATTTGTTTGTTCTTAAATTTCGCATAAAGCTGCACGAGGGCTATCTGCGCTAGCCGTCCCTAATTATAGAGGGAAAACAGCTAGTCATCACCACCCACCGCCAACTCTTGGACGACTCTTTTAAAAAACAAATAGTGGTATTGACATTAGAACGCCCCCACGGCCGAAAGGGTGAGCATGTTTGATGTGACGGGGATTCAAACGCGCGACCCTCAGATTGCGAGTTATACACCTGGCCATGGCGAGCCAAATTGAAAAGCTTATTAAGTTGACAAGACGCAACCTCCAGCTAACTGTTTATTCAAACCACTAGAAATTTACAATTTGTAATAAAAAAAAAGGAACTATATATATCTGATCTTTAACATTCACGATATATAAATTTTTCATAAATTGTTGATCACATGGAATTCAAAATCACTTACCCATACTTTCATAAATCTTGGTAAATAAATAAAAAATTAAATAAAGAACTGGTAATGCTTACGCAAAACTAATTTTGGTACTTCCGACCTCTAATACTATGATCTGAAAGATCTATATTGTAAAATTATTTCTGTCTGAGAAAAAAAATCAAATTTCCTGGGGTCTGATGATGAGGGCAATTTACTTGCAACTCACGAGCCTCAAGATCGAAATCTGATAACAATATGCTCATTCTTTAAACAATTGGGGCGTTATAATGTAATGGACAATCCTAATGTTCCATGATAAAAGAGTTTGCTGTGGGTGCTTTTTTCCAATTCACTTTCTTCAGGTCGGCAACTCCAAATTAGGGACAGTGGTATAAAGCTTTAGTAACTTTGTCTTAAATAAAACAACTTCCCGATCAATGACCCCATGGAACTTTTACTAGATTTTTGGTCTTGCCCAAATTTCCAGGTCATCTAGAAGTGTAAGTTATATAATATATTGTAAATAGTTACACTAAAATGAAGAAACTCGACAGTGAAAGTCAGTCTTGTATCCGATGGCTAGATAACAAGCAAGGTACATCTTTAGGTGCTGATTGATGGAACATTGACGACGTTTCCCATATAAAGTATAATGGTGAACATTCCATACTACATTAGAGGCCTTTAGGCCATGTGTGTGAAGGGACCCATAAATGAATTGATGACTGGACATATACCAGGACGTAGAAGTTCGGATGAACGAGACAGAAAGAAGATGAATGGAGTATTTGCCGTCACCATTATAGTCCAAGAAAAGAAGATCAATCAAAGTATCAAAAGATGACATCTCGAACGTAAGTCTTCAGCAACTAAAGGAAGAACAGAACAATGATCCTTCACTGCAGAAACTTTAAGGCAGCACCAGAGAAAAAGACGAGCACAAGGTAAAGAGAAAAGGGACTTACAGAATATAGGACTAAAAGTTATATTGAGGAAGTTAAACAGGTCATAGTACCAAGAGAATACTGGACTCAAGTAATGAAGCTAGGTCATAACACAATTTGGGGAGGATAACTAGAAACAAGGAAGATGGCTGACAGAATCACCAGTATTTTGTATTGGTTGGAGGTCATTGGAGATGTAAGCAGATTCTACAAGTCATTTGACATCTGCCAAATAACAATGTCTGAAGGGAATGTAGCTAAGTTACTAGTGGATAAGATGCCTGTCATAGAAGAGCCGTCAAACAGAGCTCCTGTTTCTGACAAAGACAACCAGTATGTGGTGATAATAGTTGACTATGCAACTAGTTACGTAGAAGCTACAGTGCTGCTAAAGGTAGAGACAGAGAAAGTAGAAGAAGCCCCCAGGAAGTGTCTTGCAGATTGAGTTTTCCAAAAGAAGTCCAGTGTGAAGGAGGGACCCAGTTTATTTCAGAACTGATGTACAAGGTGTGCATACTGATCAGTATTATTAGGTAGTTCTATGTCATCCTGTACAGTCCTAGGTGTAATATACTTTTTGAAATAGTTAGTGGAGTCCTAAAAAGGGAATGCTGAGGAAGCTGTACCAAGACAGCTCACGTGACTGGGACAGGTACCTGTAGGCAGTATTATTTGTTTATCCAAAAGCCCTAAATGCAAGTACAGGATTTTCACCCTTCGAGATACTGTTTGGAAAATCAGTACGAGGTCTGATTCAGATATTGAAAGAGCTATGGGCAGGAGAAGAAGAGTGAAAAGTGAGGAACACATTTTAGTATGCGTTAGACCTCATAAACCAATTGCAAGAAATCTGACAACCTGCTCAAGAGACAGTCAAAAGCAATTTTGTAACAAGGAGGCCAAGGACTGACGCTTTAAGGTTGGACAGAACATCTGAGCTTTGCTACCTATAAAAAAAACAAACTCATCAAATGTTCTGAAAACAATAACTTCTTGGAAAAACCAATACATTGAAGATTTAAATACAGGTTGAAATTGAGCCACTTATTGAACTTTGTTTTACTAAATACATCTTTAAAAGTTATTCTCTTAAAAAGAAATTCAGTTACTGTGTAAGAACTATGTAGTTAAAGTGTCCAGTTTCTTTTGTGCATAGTTACTCACTATCATATATGAGTGGTTAATCATTTCCGATTTTGATTTTACAATGTAATATTTAATTTTTTTTATTTAAAGATGCAATTTTGTAGTAATTTTATGATATCATAAAATAAAACCAGTCGTGAATAGACTCACATTTAAAAGATTAATCACTTCAGTTACGTTTGTGATTTACTCTTAGAATCGTAAATATCTTTAAGTAATACAATTTTTTGTAATAGAGATGAATTGAAAAATGCCACTAGAAAATGCATTGAGGCTTAATAATCAGTGATGTCGAGAAAACCCACTTGTAGAGAAAAATATATATGTAAAAACCGCTCGTTTGGGTTGAGAAAATTTTTTTACGTAGAGGAGTGAACAACGTTTTGACCTTCTTCGGTCATCGTCAGGTTTACAAAGAAAGAAAGAGGTAACTGACCGGAAGCTGATCACATATTTGAAAGGGGTTTATGACACAAGTTGAAACACAAGCAATTAACATAGCATTACATCCACCACTATACTGGTACAGATATGTAGATGACACGGTTGCGGGATTCAAATCTACAGAACACATACTTAATTTTTTCAATCGCATTAACTCTATACATCCCAACATTAACTTCACATGTGAACAGGAAGAAAGCAATCAAATATCATTTCTTAGTCTCAAAATTACAAGAACCAATGCACAATTTAAAACAGAAATCTACCAAAATATCACCCATACTGGACTATACATTCCTTGGGACTCAGCACATGAAACAAAACAAAAACTCAACATACTAAAAAACCAAATAAACACAGCCATAAAACTATG
This sequence comes from Tachypleus tridentatus, assembly GCF_004210375.1. NCBI lineage: Eukaryota > Metazoa > Arthropoda > Merostomata > Xiphosura > Limulidae > Tachypleus > Tachypleus tridentatus. The sequence goes on from NC_134826.1 coordinate 25,211,634, forward strand.
CTCACTAGATAAAATTAACGATGAATTAGACAAAATAAAACAATACTTCATCAACATCAATAAGTTTCCTCCACAAACCGTAGAAAACATTATACGCACACAGCTAGACAAAAAGCAAAATCAACTAACAAAAGTAAATACATCTCACGAATCAAAAAGTCACGAAACCATATACTGCTGCATACCATATATTCCCGACATCAGCAGAAAAATAACCAACATTTGGCTTTGTTTGTTTGTTTGTTTGTTTTGGAATTTCGCACAAAGCTACTCGAGGGCTATCTGTGCTAGCCGTCCCTAATTTAGCAGTGTAAGACTAGAGGGAAGGCAGCTAGTCATCACCACCCACCGCCAACTCTTGGGCTACTCTTTTACCAACGAATAGTGGGATTGACCGTCACATTATACACCCCCACGGCTGGGAGGGCGAGCATGTTTAGCGCGACGCGGGCACGAACCCGCGATCCTCGGATTACGAGTCGCACGCCTTACGCGCTTGGCCATGCCAGGCCCCAACATTTGGCAAAAACTAGTAACAAAATATTACATTCCAGTTTATTCCAAATTTATTCAAAAACCAGGCAGAAAACTAAGGTCTATACTATGTAAAAACTACACTGACAAACACCACACCAACATTATTTATAAAATACAATGTGATAACTGCCACGACTTCTATATTGGAGAAACAAGTAGGAAAATGGAAACCAGATTCAAAGAACATAAAAAGTCACCTTCACACGTTTTCGAACACTGCAAGTCAAATAAACACAACATAACCATAGAAAACACTCAAATACTAAATAAAGAAACAAACGCAAAATTAAAGAAGCCTTACTTATACAACAACTTAAACCCAAAATAAACCAATACAAAGGAACACCTTTATGCCTATATTAAAAATAAAATGATAAATAATAATTATAGATAATATAAAATTATATATTCAAACATCTAAGCACACCCTCTACATTCCGACTTTAAGTTACCCAACCCCTTTCAAATATATGGTCAGTTTCCGGTCAGTTACCTCTTTCTTTCTTTGTAAACCTGACGATGACCGAAGAAGGTCACTGTTGTGACTCATTGTTCACTCCTCTACGTAAAAAAATTTTCTCAACCCAAACGAGCCGTTTTCACATATATATTGATTGGGTTTGATCTTTTCACTTAGGACTAGCTCTGCACTTCTACCTATTATCATTGCAGGAATAAATAACATATTCTCAGCGTGCCCCGAGGCCCGGCATCGCCAGGTGGGTTGAGGCACTCAACTCGTAATCTGAGGGTAGCTGGTTAGCATCCCCTTCGCGCCAAACGTGCTCGCCCTTTCAGCCTTGGGGGCGTTATAATGTAACGATCAATCCCACTATTCGTTGGTAAAAGAGTAGCCCAAGAGTTGGTGGTGGGTGGTGATGACTAGCTGCCTTCCTTCTAGTCTTATACTGCTAAATTAGGGACGGCTAGCACAGATAGCCCTCGAGTAGCTTTGTGCAAAATTCAAAAACAAACAAACAAACATTTTGCCCTTGCGGAAGACAAGAACCATAGTTTTATCATTATATATACACACACATATATGTACATATACACGAGACAAGTCATAATTTTGTCACTATATATACATGTATATACACATATAAGACAAGCCATAGTTTTGTCAGTATATATACATGTAAACACACGCGCACATATGTACATATACATAAAACGGGTCATAGTTTTGTCAGTATATGTACATGTATAGACAGACAAGTACATGTACATGTTTCTCAGTATATATACATGTATACACACACATATATGTGCATATACACAAGTCATAGTTTTGTCAATATATAAATACATGTACACACACATATAAAGCAAGCGTAAAAAATAAATAATATGAAATCAGATTTTCCTAAACATTTCTCATATACCACATTATAAACTTTCATGTCGACATAAACATAAAAGTCCGTGTTTATGTACAGTTTGTGTAATCTATATAAGTATTTTACAAATCTCTATAATTGCTCATTGACAGAATACCTATGAAGTGAAAACTATCACACTTTGTAGCAAACAAGGTCTAAAAATCCTTATTATTTCATTGATAAAACCTTTAATGAAATTTTTCAAAGTGAGGGCTGGTCAAATCTTAGTTTGTGAAAAGTTATTTAGACTGTGACAGAGAGTGGTTTTTTTTTTGTCAGGTTGCATATTTCCTTTTATTATTTTATTATTCATTTTTGTACAACCAGTTTTTGCTGTCACTTTGTCCAGAGTGTCTTGTCAACTGTACTTGTGCTATTGTATCACACTTTTCCTGTTTTTTTACCTTTGGCTATCTCTTTACCTTGTGGCTATTTAACTTTTCTATGGTTCTGAAGATGGCTATTTAGGTGTAGGTTGGGGTAAGTACTCTTTCTTTTCAAATATTCCGCCATTATATAGTGATTTTGCACCCAAAAAATACAAGAATTGCTACTTAGAGCTTTATATTTAGAGACAGCTCATTGATATTTTATCTCATTTATAATAGCTGAACCGCTCGTGAAGGTCATTCTTGTAACATTCAGTGTTGGTTAAGAAGGTAGACAATGCTTGGTATTGGCTAATGAAACAGTAACCCAGGCAACACATTGGCTACTGTATCCCGAACTGTGTACATTGCCCACAGATAAATACATTTCATCGTGACAGTTTGTAATTTGCACCCACGATTACTTCATTTTTATTTTCGACTGGGAAAATTTTCTTTTGTTTCAGTCATGTTTCCAATACGAGTGTATGTGGTGAAAACGTGAGAAGTCAAACAGACAATGAGCTAGAAGAAGGACATCACGATGTCTTTCTGCCGTTTGGGGTTTCACTGCTACAGGCGACAGGCGCTGGACATTCACAGTTGGAAGAAGTGTGCTCTATCATGAATATATACTTATTTTAGCTTCAACACTTTTCAGAAGTGTGAAGAAAAAGTTGGCAAGGTAAATATTCAGCATGTAAGAGTGTGCATGTGTTTCATTGGAATGAAATATATATGCATGTGTGTGTGTGTGTGTGTGTGTGTCATGCCATAGGAATTATATTTCAATATTTACAGCTCTTGTTTATATTATTTCGCCCATAAGCTAAACAGTGTAACTTTCTTGCTGATTTGATGAAGTTGGTTGCACAATATGAGTTTTTATTAATATTTTGTCTGGTTTAGGAACAGGCAGCTCTTTAAGTAACTTATAACAGCAAGTTGTGAAGAAAGACGTGTTACTATAGAAGCTGGCGATGTGAACATGGATGGAATTCCATATATTACTGTTGTTGATGGAGGGTAGAGTAAGAGATGCTATGGACACAGATCCACAGCCAACTGAGGAGTGGCAGCTATTATTGGTCGAAAGTCAAAAACACTATTGTTACTAAGTGTAAGAAATAAATTTTGTTTTGTATGTACAGCCTCAGAAATGTAAGGAGAAGAAATCAAACATACCTGTTACAGAAATTGGAACGAGTCTTCTAGTACAATGGAATGTGTGGTGTAGTTGTAGAAGGATTTGAAAAATCAGAAGAAATACACAACATCCGATATAAGAAAATGATTGGTGATGGTTATTCGTCTGTACGTGGAAACGTTATAGAGCGTGTGTCTTATGGAGGGAATGTAGAAAAGATGGAATGTGCTCATCGTGCTGCAAGACTATACACAAAAATTTTATTCAAAATAACAGGAGAAAGTGCAGAAAATTGCAAACACTTTAGCAAAAACAGAATATTGAGATTAAAACAAATGTATTCGTGGAGATATTCAGCATAATGCACAAAATAGTAATTCTGTAGAGGAACTGATGGAAGGTTTAAAGAATGCACCCTACCATACACTTTGTGATCATAGCAAGTGCAAATCATATTTCTACTTTCAAGAAATATAACTGATATCAAAAGAAACTATTTGAATAATTTATCTTATACAACTTTAAGCAGAAAAACGACTGCTGTTGATGCATTAGTCAGAAAGGCGCACTGGCTGATAAGTAATTCAACAAGCAACTTAGCAGAGACTTATACGCATCTTGAGAGAAGGTTTAATGGTGGCAAACAGATCTGTAGACCAAAACGAGAATCTTACAAAAGAAGAGCATATTCTGCAGGTTTGGCATTTCAACTGGCAGAGCATGGCATACTTTGGTCTGAAAATCCAGCACCACAAAAAAAACTCCATCTGCACTCTCAAAGAAATATACAGCTAAAATTCATACTCAAAGGATGATGGATCACAAAATACTTTTAGTTCTGAGGCAAAAAAGAAACATTGGATATCCAAGAACTTTCTATTTGTGGTAACGATGGAAAAAAGGATGATGGACCTCAGTCAGAAAAGCCTGATCTCCCAGAGTCAGACTTATTAGAACTGAAAAACGATTAGTTTTAAAAAAACTACAAGTTATAAAAAAACAAATTGAAATAGAAAAAATACAAGGTCAGTACAACAACTATTCATGGAGGACAGAAAGGAAACAACCACTTACAGCTTCCCACTTTGGAGAAATTTGCAAGATGAGAGATACCACATCATGTAGCTCCAAAGTGAAAACATTTTATAAGTTCTTTTTTACACCTACAATATAATATGGTAAAAGCAACGAAAGAAATGTCCCACTTGATTATTCCACTAAAACTGGAAACTAAATACATGAGTGTGGCCTATTTGTGGACATAGAGAATGGATACTTAGTAGCCTCCCCAGATGCCATTGTAGGTTCTGGTAGTCTTATTGAAGTCAAGTGACCAGTAAAAGCTAAGGGAATGTCTCATTTACAGGCTGCACTGCTATATATTTCTGTTGTACTCTACTTGATAATACTTTGAAACTGAGAGATTCACATAAATAATATTACCAAGAACAAGATCAACTTCATGTAGCTGGTAAAAAATTGTGATTTCATTAATTGGACACCTCTCAACATTAGTATCGAACGAATCCCTCGAGATGACAGTTTTTGAAATGAAGAAAAAATGCTTTCTAAACTGGATCGATTTTATTTTCAAGCCAGAAATAACAGATACAAGAATGATTTTACGAGAACCAAACTTGAAGCCAAAAGAAAGATGTATCATTTTGATACATACATTGCTGGCCAAAATATTAAGGCCAATGAACATAAAGAAAAAATATGCATTTTGCGTTGTTAGACTAAACCACTTATTTGAGTAGAGCTTCGAAAGATGAAAATACGAAAAGGGAAAATAAAAAAACAAAAAACATTTTAAGCATTTAATAGGAAAATGTGAACACTATGGAATTAGCCTAAATACTAGCTGATCAAAAGTTTAAAACCATACCAAAAAGAAGTCCTAAACAGGGTAGGAAATGCCCAACAAGAGGTTTCAGTAGTGAGTTGCATAGCCGTCATTGTGAATAACTTCAAACATTCGCTTTGTCACGGTCGATATAAGCATTTGCAGAAGGCTGACTGGAATGTTATTTCAAGTGGTGAAGATGCCTTCACGAAGATCATGCACTTTTTGGAATTGACGTTCATTTCTATAGACTTCCCTTGCCATTCATCCCCAAACATTTTCAATGGGGTTCAGTTCGGGCGAACATGCTGGATGGTTCAAAAGAATCACGTTATCTGCCATGAAAAGTCCTTTGTCCTGCGGGCATTGTGGATTGCAGCGTTGTCCTGCTGAAAGATCCAGTCATTTCCACATAAGCGAGGGCCTTCAGTCAATAAGGATGCTCTCTCAAACATGCCAATGTAGGCAGCTGCTGTTTGGCGCCCTTGTATAACCTGAAGCTCCATTGTTCCATGAAAGAAGTAAGTACCCCAGATCATGATTGAAGCTCCTCCATTGTGTCGTGTAGAAAGTGTCTCTGGTTGAATATCCTTATCGTGCCAGTAACGTTGGAAGCCATCTGGACCATCCAGGTTAAATTTTTTCTCATCAGAGAACAAAATCTTCGTCCACTTTTCTACGTCCCATGTTTGGTGCTTCTCAGCAAAGTTTAACAGAGTTGTTTTGTTGTGTGGAAGGATGCGTGGCCTTTGAAGGCGTTTACGGTTTTTAAAGCCTCTTTATCGTGGATGCCGTCTTATTGTTATTAAGCTGCATTTTGCGTCCGTAAGGGCCTTAATGTGGTTCGATGAACGACTAGTGTCTTGTCAGATAACCCGTCGAATCCTCCTGCTCAACGCTAGCGAAATTTTCTTTGGCCGACCACTTGAAATTCTCGTTCCGTATCCCTTAAGGTCTTTTAAGAAATTTACAACAGCAGTTTTACTACACCCAATCTCACCAGCGATGACATGTTGAGAGAGACCTTGCTTTTGCAGCTCGACAATTCTGCCACGTTCAAACTCTGTCAACTTTTAGCCTTTGCCATGTTTTTACCCAATGTAACACAGGATATCTCAGTGGTAGATACTGACAACTCTAATGCTTGAACACAAATGACTAAATTTTGTTACGTGTTTACCTATTAACGCTTCGTTTCAGTATAGTTTTAAACTTTTGACCAGCTGGTATTTAGGCTAATTTCATAGTGTTTACATTTTCCCTATTAAATGCTAAAAAGTTTTTTATTTTTATTTTCCCTATTTCTTATTTTCATCTTTCGAAGCTCTACTCAAATAAGTGGTTTAGTCTAACAACGCAAAATGCATATTTTTTCTTTATGTTCATTGGCCTTAAGATTTTGGCCAGCAGTATACGAGGCCTGTTAAAAAAATACGCGGACTGACGTCATAAAACAAAATGTACTTTATTCAGAAGTTACAGGTCTGGGACCCCTTCAAAGTACTCTCCTCCCCAACGCACACACGTATCCCAACCGTGTTTCCACTTGTTGAAACAGTCCTGGTACGCTTCTTTTGTAATGTCCTCCAGCTCCTTCGTCGCATTTGCCTTAATCTCGGGAATCGTCTCAAATCTTCTTCCTTTCAAGGGTCTTTTGAGTTTGGAAAACAAGAAAAAATCGCAAGGAGCAAGGTCAGGTGAGTAGGGGGATGGGGAAGAACAGTGATCGAGTGTTTGGCCAAAAACGCACGAGTTCTGAGGCACAAATTTCGCAGCAACGCGGTGCATCTTCAATTTTTCGGTCAAAATCTCGTAACAAGATCCAACTGATATCCCAAACTCTTCAGCAAGCTCCCTAACAGTCAGACGTCGATTTGCCCGCACCAGGGTGTTGATTTTGTCGACGTGTGGGTCGTCAGTTGACGTGGAAGGACGTCCAGGATGCTCATCATCTTCAATGGACTGTCGACCATCCTTTTAAACGTTCATGCCACTTGAAACATGCCGTACGCTTCATAGCAACATCACTGTAAGCCGTGTTAAGCATAGCAAAAGTTTCAGTCGCAGATTTTCCAAGTTTAACACAAAATTTCACAGCAAGTCGTTGCTCCTTCAGGACATTCATTCTGATATCCGCCAAACGAAAAAATCGCACTTCACTTAAAACCGCGTAGCTAATACACAAATGAAGATATCTGCAATCGGGAAATGGCGTCGTAATCAGCTGATCTGTGCAAACCTAGCGACACCAAGCGGATTCCCCTGGAACCAACTGGAGTCGCGCAATTTAAACAGTCCGCGTATTTTTTGAACAGCCCTCGTAAATCTCGTTTTGTTTGAGATATAAAAGGTATTATCTGGCTTGGATTTTCTGTTTGTTATTCTGTGTCTTGAAACAAGTTATGTTTTTATGTATTTATATTACGAATCAATCTTTACACTACTTTTTTTTTTATTTTCAAATTCAAGTAGTTTTTGGTGTAAATAAAAGTTTTAAAATATCTGCCTTTTCACTTTATCACAGTTTACAATATTACATCACAACACATGAGGCGATGATGCTGTTTATTCTGATATTCTTTACAAAGTTACATCGTTCAACCTCACAAACAATTTGTATTTATGTTAGTTTTCGTTATGTAATATAAAAATATTAAAAACACATTAAGAAAACAGTTTATAAATACTTTCAATACTCTACAGTTATATCGTTGTATTATTATAAATAATAATATTTTAATAAAAATAATCACAAAAAAATTGCAACTTTTCTAACTTTCGATCATTTTCGAACTTAAGTAGTTTTGTGACGTCAGCGAGGCTTTGTCTGGAAACTTGCTTATTTACCGCATAAATATTCTAAATAATGGGTATATGTAATTGTTTCTTCCAGTATTATGTTCCACGTTTCCTTAAGCGGTCGTTTGGCTGTTGGGATACACACACGCAATTCGTGTTGTTACGGTAGTCACGTTTTGCACATCGATTTGAAATAGGCGGAAACGACTTTACTATAGTACCATTTATTTTTCAGTTAACGGTCAAGAATTCAAAATAAATCTGTTAAATTGCTACATATAACGATTTATAAATGTATATATTTTTTATTTTACACAATCAAACAAACTATTTAATATAAAGATTTTATACGTCTGTTTAATTTAATATTATTTATTTTCAGTTCACACATGTTGAAGAGTTCTTTCAAACGTTGTTACCATTGAAACCAGCAAGTGGTTTTATAAAACAACTTATTATGTAATTATATGTTGTTTGTCAAGTTTTATTAGTTCTCAAGAAGTCCAGTTTCATATATTTTCAGCTGTTAGTTACAAATCAGACAATGTAGTTGTAACTTGTCTCGACAGGTTACGTGCGTGATTCTGTGTAGAATGGGACATTTCTTGGGGGTGATAGCGTTTTTGTGGTATGTGAAATGAAACCGATATCACCAATCACTGTGTTCTCACTGTACAGACAAAGTAGGCATTTTTACCTACGTTATGTGGAATATAAATAATGGTAATTCTTATTGCACGAGAAATCTAAATTTACAAAGTAGCATGTATCAGTACAGCAGAGAAGGGACTGCGAACGTAGGCTTCGTTTTCTACATGGTAACAAACCATTGATAACGGCTTGGTTAAGGCGTTCGACTCGTAATCTGCTCGCCCTTTCAGCCATGGGGGTGTTATAATGTGACGGTCAATCCCACTATTCGTTGGTAAAATGTAGTCAAAGAGTTGGCGGTGGATGGTGATGACTAGCTGCCTTCCCTCTAGTCTTACACTGCTAAATTAGGGACGGCTAGCACAGATAGCCCTCGATTAGCTTTGTGCGAAATTCAAAAACCAAACAAACTGTTGACAATGGCTTAGCAGCCGATACCTTTCACACGCAATAAATTCTACAATAACTTTCTTCACTTGAACCGTTTTGAATTTATATGATAAGGTCCATCTCGAAATACAGTTTATATTGTATTCAAAGTGTCTGGACAGTATTTACTGTGCTAGTGAAGTTGTGTAAGCTCACATATCGCTGAACTAAATAAACATCAGATAATAATTCGAGTTTTTAGTTATATTTTATTTATTAATAGTGTACTGAGCTGAGAAAAATCTGTAATAAGAATAAAGATTAAATGTCACAAATGTAGCTTTATGATGTAATATTTAATTTGTAGGTGAATTATGTCTGTCGTAAAGAACAATACACATTACAAAATATATAAACCCCAAACCTATACTTTAGATAATACAGATCATAGCGTTATGAAACGAAGAATACAAAATATTACTAGACAGTTCTCTGTACATCGCTAACAAACTGGAAGATCAGCAGTCTAACTGTGCTGTTTAGTAATGGCAATCTATTTTTATGTGGCCCGGCATGGCCAAACGTGTTAAGGCGTGCGACTCGTAATCTGAGGGTCGCGGGTTCGCATCCCGGTCGCACCAAACATGCTCGCCCTTTCAGCCGTGGGGGCGTTATAATGTTACGGTCAATCCCACTATTCGTTGGTAAAAGAGTAGTCCAAGAGTTGGCGGTGGGTAATGATGACTAGCTGCCTTCCCTCTAGTCTTACACTGCTAAATTAGGGACGGCTAGCACAGATAGCCCTCGAGTAGCTTTGTGCGAAATTCCAAAACAAACAATCTATTTTTATTGTCACTAGTTTTATGTTACAGTGAGTGTTATGATTGGATTGTATGCATTCCAAAATATTAGTTGGACTAACTTTTAAGTTAGTTATTACCACTCACCGCCAACTCTTTTACCAACGAAGAGTGGGATTGACCGTATATTATACGCCCCCACGGCTGCGAGGGCGAGCATGTTTAGCGCGACGCGGGTGCGAACCCGCGAATTACGAGTCGCACGCCTTACGCGCTTGGCCATGCCAGGCCACTAAGTGTTAAGAAACATTCGTAATAGCATATGAGTTCTAATAGGAAGAACTGGTTATATACGTGTCATGTGAGCTCATGTCAATCAATAGGGATACTACTGTACATAGGTTCCGCCTATCTACTGGATCATCTAACTAATTGCAATATAACATATTAATATATTAATACTATTTATTGGTATAAACCAGTAAGAGTTTTCTCATAAGGAAATCCTTAAGAGCTTTAAAGCTAATTATTTTAAAATCCGAGAGCATGACAAGTTTCGTTACATAACAATGCACGAGTAGTACGTTGTGTATGTTGTTTAATTGTTGTTCTAGGCTTCTGTATTATTATTGACGTCATCTTACTCGAAGCTTTTAAATTTCGTATTATGTCAATATTGTTAAGACTGGAGGGCTAGATTTTTCTTTTGCATACTATAAATATACATGCAAACACAAAGAGGAAGTAAGTTAATGAAAGTAAGAGGAAATTAGAGAGAGAGATAGATCTAGACTGTTAAGGCGTGCGACTCGTAATCCGAGGGTCGCGGGTTCGCATCCCCGTCGCGCCAAACATGCTCGCCCTTTCAGCCGTGGGGGCGTTATAATGTTTCGGTTAATCCCACTGTTTGTTGGTAAAAGAGTAGCCCAAGAGTTGGCGGTGGGTGGTGATGACTAGCTGCCTTCCCTCTAGTCTTACACTGCTAAATTAGAGACGGCTAGCGCAGATAGCCCTCGAGTAGTTTTGCGCGAAATTCAAAAAACAAACAAATTAAGAAGACTAATATTATCAATTACGAACCCAGTTTTTTCATATTAATATTGCACCACGTGATAAGATTTTTACCTTTTTAATGGTTTAACATATCTGTTTTGTAAATACTACAAATTTAATTAAAATATATGAACACGTGATAAAATAATTGTTGACAGAAAACTGTATACTTAGTAGTTTTATTTCAGACTTCTGTAGACTTTCTTGAAAAAACTATTGTAAGCAACATTTAAATAAATATTCCTGATCATCTGACTGCGAGAGATAAATGTTTTGATTGTCAAGAAATATATTGGTATTCTATCTTTTTTTCTGTGGTTATTTCATTCCGTATTGATGGTTAAATACCACAAGGCTTACAATCACAACAATTTTAATGCCGTCAAGATTAACCTGTTCAGTGCCATAGACGAGATATTTCGTCTAAGCCGATCGATAACACAGTGCCACGGACGAGTTAATTCGTTCTCAATAATACCTAACTTCAACGTTAGATGTCAGCACCATCCATGGACTTGACCTACTTACAAATTGTTTCACTTTCGATCCAAAATGGCGTAACGCAAAAAGTTACAAAATGAAGAAGCATTAGAGTTGTATTTTTAACTTGGTTCTGAGTTGCCGTAGCAGCTGAAATATTTGGCAGTCAACAGGTTAGGTCTATATATGTTGGTGTCTTTAATTATTTGTATACGATGTGAACTTAGTGACATATATATATATATATATATTATATTATAATTATGTGTTGCGTTAGGAAGCAAACACCAAAATAAAACTATTATTATACGGAACTATTTTTTTTTCTCACTGCGGTTACATGCAGCAAATGTACTTACAGAAGATCTTACTTCACTAGTTATACAGACAATACCTTCAAAATTCAATAAATATTAATCGTTGTCAGTTGTTTTTATCTTAGTTTTTCCTTTTCAACTTATCTTTAAGACTCTTTTATTTCTACAGGTAGACATTTCTTTTGATCTTATAGATAATGTCTATTCTCTATTATTCTTTCCGTGTGCTATTGATTTTCAAAGTTCTTATCAGACATTTCTTCCAGTTCATGAGACAGTGGTCTCTTCTATTGATTGATACGTATTACACATGCATTACTGGTAAAAAAAAACGTTTTCGGCTTGCATGCAGAGTTAACTACATTCAAAACGTACTAGAAAATCTTGCTGGATTTTTTTAGGAAATATGATATAACATTATACTAAACGGCTAATTCAACAGAGAGAAATAATATCAATCCGCATTTTCGTTTTCCGTAATATTTCGTAGTTTACCTTCCGTTACGCTAAACATACTCGCGCTTGCAGTTGTGGGGGCGTTATACCGTTTTTATGTGACGTCAATTCCACTATTTGGCAGTAGTTGGGATGAGTAGCTGCCTTGCCTCTAATTTTACACTGCTAATTATATACGTCTATCGCAGATAGCTCTCGTGCAGCCCGGCATGGCCTAGCGCGTAAGGCGTGCGACTCGTAATCCGAGGGTCGCGGGTTCGCGCCCGCGTCGCACCAAACATGCTCGCCCTCCCAACCGTGGGGGCTTATAATGTGACGGTCAATCCCACTATTCGTTGGTAAAGAGTAGCCCAAGAGTTGGCGGTGGGTGGTAATGACTAGCTGCCTTCCCTCTAGTCTTACACTGCTAAATTAGGGACGGCTAGCACAGATAGCCCTCGAGTAGCTTTGTGCGAAATTTCCAAACAAACAAAGCTTTGCGCGAAATTCAAAACAAACAAACGTACATACTATACTCCTTACATTGCACAAGAAGTGAAAATTTCAACACACGCCGGAGATAAGATGGCATAGATATCAACAATATCTGGCAATATAACATAGATGTCAACAACACCTAACAAGGTAACGTTGCTGTCAACAATATCTTTCGAGGTAACATAGAAGTCAACAGTATCCGTTGAAGTAACGTTGCTGTCAACAATATCTGTCAAGGTAACATAGATGTCAACAACACCTAACAAAGTAACGTTGCCATCAACAATATCTGACAAGGTAACATAGATGTCAACAACACCTAACAAAGTAACGTTGCTGTCAACAATATCTGTCAAGGTAACATAGATGTCAACAATATCCGTTGAAGTAACCACTTCTAATTTCTTTAGATACACAAGAAACATAATTCATCTTCCATTAAAAGATAAATAATAAAACTAAACCCATTCCGAATAATTCGAGACTGCAGGAACAGTATAAAGTTGCTGTACTTCAGAGGGCTACAAACCTCTGGCAAAGAACAACGATATCTAAGAAACACACAAGACCATATTTACACATAGACGTCTTCTGCTTAGTTTCAACAACATTCAGACATTCGCTCTTTCGTTTTAAAACGTTTTGTTCTTCAGAAATGTTGTAAACACTATTTTAAGTAAAATAACGTATGTATGTTTTTTGCTATTGCGAAGCCACATCGAGCTTTCTGCTGTATCCACCGAGGGAAATCGCCTCCTTGATTTCAGCGTTCTAAATCTGAAAACTTACAGCTGTCACACCGGGATACAAGAAACTAATGATGCACAATTTTCAAATCATTAACTGAGAAATTAACTGCTGCTTTCTTATCAAGTTATTGTTGTATAATTTGTAGTTAACATTGTTATGTTTGTTTAAATTGCTGCATTCATTAGATACATCTATTGGTGAATATATTGAATATGTGACGTTCCGTAAGAAGTATAGAGACAACATTTCAGACAAATAAATAAAAAGGTTGACACACTTCTGTTAAAAATAAAAGATTTCAGTTAGATGCGATTGAACTAACGAATATGTCACCTCCTAAAGGAAATACTTCAAGATTTAGTTAAATGAGTAAACAAGTGAAATGAACGTGTTTTAACGTATGTTGAAATTTATACACGTCGAATAACACAAGAGGGAGTCTTTTTTTCTTTCACTTTGAAGCTTCTTCAGGGGTCAACATCTAATCCATCTCTGGAGTAGGCTTAGAAGAATTAACAAATAAAACAATGTTTAAAAACAATAGTTCGATCCCGGGTTTAAGTAACATAATTTAACAGTATTATTACGGGTATTTAGTGAAACAAGAATGAGATACAAGTAACATATCTCGATAAAGGTAAATAAAATAATGATTTATATATCCAGAATGTATCTTAATTCGTTTTTTTTTATTTCTTGCGAAGCTACACAGGGTTATCTGCACTAGCCATCCCTTATTTAGCAGTGTAAGACTGGAGGGAAGGCACCTAATCATCACCACCTACCGCCAACTCTTGAACTACTCTTTTACCAACGAATAGTGAGCTTGAGCGTCACCATATAACGCCCCCACGGCTGAGAGGGCGGGCATGTTTGGCGCGACGGGGATGCGAACCCGCGACCCTCAGATTACGAGTCGCACGCCTTAACACGCTTGGCCATGCCAGGCCCTGTGGGTTTGAAGAATCAAGGTTCTCTGTATCCGCAAAATAACAAAACAAACAAAAATCAGACAACGTGTCCTGTTCTTTGGGACTGAGAACGCTATAGAAGATCGAGGGTGAAATCCCACTACTTGATCCCAGAATAATCCCAATCTTTGACTAGTTGCCTTTTCTTTAGGGCTAGGTATGCACGGAGAATACTTCTGTAGTCTTAGTCTTGCGCAAAAATTCCACGACAAATATATATATATATATATTTTAAAGTGAGTACTATGAAGTTCCGAACGACATTTTCTTCGTGTAAAGACCAAATATAGAATATATTATCAAAAATATAATGTTTAGGACTATACGTTTTACTTGCTTTAATGAAATTACTTAACTTTATAATTACAAGAAGAAAAAATTGGTATTTAAAATATTGGTTAGAAACGAAATATTGAAATTATTTAGCAAGAATTTCTAATAAAGATGTTAATTTCTATACGAAGGCAAGTAAAGTTAACACAACTGGTACTTTTATTGAAGTTAAGTTTTAGACTCAAAAATTCAATGAATATATTGCATTCTAAATATGATAGATTTATATTTCTCTTGTCTTAGTTCAGAATATTATGTACTTAATGGCGTCGTTATGGTCTGAATTTCGCGCAAAGCTTCACGAGGGCTATTTGCGCTAGGCGTCCCTAATTTTACAGTGTAAGACTAGAGGGAAAGCAGCTAGCCACCACTACGAATAGTGGTATTGACCGTTACATAAACTAAACTAAACTAACGTGGCAGGGGTTCAGTTTAGAGAGAGAGAAATCAGAAGAGTTCTCTCTCCAACTGGGGTGTTCAGGAACTTTGTAGTTCCTCTTCGTCCCTTTTCGTGAGAAATGTTTTAAAATATCCGTGGAATTTTTACTTTATTTTTAACATTTCAAAAAATGGAGTTGTGTATTTGTGTGTGAGAGGAAGGACGGGAGAACTGGACGAAAGCAGCGAAAGTGAAGTGAGCCAGACCTTGGCTCGAGGATGGTGTACCCTGGCGGCTGGAGAATTGGTTTTTAAAATTTTACCGTTACATAAAACGCCCCATGGTTGAAAGGGCTTTGCATGTTTGGTGTGACGGGTATTCAAACCCGTAACCCTCAGATTAGGAGTCGAGTGCCTTAACCGCATGGCCACGCAGCTATGATCTCTATGGGCAGTTTACTTTGATCACAAGTGATTACTAATTAAATGTAATGAATCTAAGAAAGGGCCCTCAACGACCAAATTAAAATGTTTTTATTTAGAGAGACTAAATGATTAATTATTTTACTTCGCGTCTGTGTTTCCTATGAGGCTTAAGCTGAGATCAAACGGATTTCTTATACTTCAAGGATGATAATGAATTAAAGTGATCCTGTTTGTGCCTAAAATAATACATATGTATTTGCATATGGTTTCACGTTATGTTTCCACAACAAAATTCAATTGGTTAATCGAAAAATATGACTATGGATAATTCATTGTAAGCTATTTGTTTTCAAATCTCGGAAAATATTCAAACTATTTGGTACCGATACGGAAACAACGTTCACACAGAAACTGACCTCAGTGAAGCCGGTGAAATATTGAAGCATGACGTAGCATAGTAATTAAGGTGCTGCACTGTGAATCCAAGGGTCAATGGTTTGCGTCCTGTTGCTACAAAGTCATAACTTGTAATTTAGAGCCGTAGATGCATTATAAGAGTGATAGATAGCAACCTTTGTTTAGAGCAGCTTAGGAGTTGTGACGTATGTGCGAGTTTCCAGGATAAACACACTGAAACATTTTTATGTACTATATTCTAAAACCATGGTCCATACCTTGTAAGTAATTTAAGGACTTCTAACAAGAACAATGTAAGAGTTGAAATACCCGCTAACGTCTACAAACCGTGAGGAGGTGACCACATAATTAAATTCCTTTTTTACAAAAAGAAGACTCTTACCAGTGACGAGTTTCGAATCTCCGATGGCACGCCTGCTGTTGAGACGAGTTTTTCATTCTCTGAAGAATATCTGAGAAATGTCTGAAATGTTCGAACTAATCACGTGAAAGTTAAGGAATCTTTTAATTAAACTGACAAAACTGGTCTGAGCAGAGATCTACATTAGCAGCTAAGAATGATTTTAATAATAAAACGTCTGATAAAACAATGTTTTGGTATATATATATGTCCAGGACTGGATTTTTTATCGAGTTGTTTAACACAGCAATGTTTGGTAAGTATGTGTTTCAGACATTATTATTCCTCCAGAGCGACATTTTTTATAAATTATTCGATACCACAATATGTATTTTTTAATCATTAGATTATTTGTCAATATGTGTGCGACAGAGAATTAAGTATATATATCCTTTCAAAAGTTTGTTTGTTTTTGAAGTTCACGCAAAGCTACATGAGGGCTATCTACGCTAGGCATCCATAATTTAGCAGTGTAAGACTAGAAGGAGGGCAGCTAATTATCAATACCCATCGCCAACTCTTGGGCTGCTCTTTAACCAACGAATAGTGGGATTGACCGTCACATTATAACGCCCCCACGGATGAAAGGACGAGCATGTTTGGTGCAACAGGAATTCGAACCCGCGACTCTCAGATTTCGAGTCGAGCTTCTTAACCACCTGGCCGTGTAGGGGCCTCTTTCCGTTGGGACAAAATTCACACTGTGGACACATAGAACATGATCTTAGTTTAGATAAAAACTAAAAATAATTAAGAAACTTTTTAAGATTATTTCTTCTATTATTTTCATTGGTAATAGATTTTAAACACACTTACATTGTGCCTGGTAGTGTGTGTTTACTTATAACAAAGTCACATCGGGCTATCTACTGAGTCCACCGATTGGAAGCGAACCCGTAATTTTAGGGTTGTAAACCGTAGACTTACCGCTGTGTGATGGCCTAGTAGTATTGGAAACTATTACTCGTATCGCTTTAGAAAACTGTGAATGATTGAATTTGGAAACATAAAACACGTAAGTTGAACAAATTGTATGAAAGGTAAGACTTAATTGTGAAATATTCATAAAAAATGTTATGTTTTTAAACAAAAATAAATGCAGAGATGTTGTTTGATTATATACTAAAATTCATTTTATATTTTCTATATTGTTGTAAAGCAGGATCAATGCTAATATAAAGTTTCCTTCATTTATTAGTCACTATGGAAATATAAACAGTTTTCAATTTTTAGGACGGGCACTTTCTCATAAAAACATAAAATTGTAGCTTTGTGCTGTATTGAGATGAATATTTTCACTTAATGCAGAGGCACTAGTTTAGGTAACGAAACTCCATTACTTGAGTATGTTACCTCAGAAGCTGAGATAATACCTACTGTGCCAGAGATGTGGGATAGTTTAGAACAAATTAGTACGATTTCCATTACTGGTGGTGTAATAGGCTCCTCGGTTTACACCTCCTATGTTTCCTTAGCGAACAATTACTTCGACTTTTAAGACATGGTCTAATTTAGACAGTGATTAGCTTCATACAGATGGCACGAACAGTTTTTGTTGACTATTTTTACTTCGAGAACTTAACGATACTTATTACCACGCCCACAAGCAGAGTTGGGATAACTTGGACAGTAACTACCTTCCTCAGTGGAGATAAATTAGCTGAATTCGATAACGACTACTTCTAATACTGAAGCTAATTTAACTAAGAACTTCACTACGAGAGGTGAGAATTGCTAAGCAGTACTATACCATGAGCATTTTATTAAATATAAATGTGCTTATTTTGCTTATGGTTACAATGAATAGTGAGCCTCTTGTTGGTTGAGACAGTTATTTGTCTATTTTGTTTATATAAATGGATGTAATAAATAAACTTGAATATGCTGCCTTTGTTTTCTTTCTGGGTCCACCGGCGTGGCAAAGGTAAATTTACCGATTTACAGTGCTAAAATCCGAGGTTCGATTCTCCGCAGTGAACAAAGCAGGTAGCCTAATGTGTCTTTGCTCTAAGACGAATAAACAAACAACTTTCACACGGAAGTTTCATTTCAGAATAATATTTCGAAAGAATAAAAAAAACTCATTAAAACATATCTAGATAAATGAGTCGAAAACTTTTGTTACGTCATTGAGAATGTTTGATTTTTTTTTAGTTATAAGCTATATTTAAAATTCAACTCACAAAACGAATGAACCTCAGTTCATTTTCAAGGCAGAACAGGTGGTTAGGATTTTTGAGTCGGAATCCGTCTTACTAAACATGCTCACCCTTTAAGCCATGGGGACATTATTATGATTGTTGATATTATTAGCCAGCTATGAATTTTTTAAAAATACTTTTGATAAAAAAAAGTATTCTTTTTTAGTTGTTTTAAAGGTCAGCAGTAACGTCGTTAGTATAACAATTGGCAGTGTTGCCCGCAGAAATCTTGGAGGCCAAAACTTAAGGTAAATATTTAGTTCGAGCTTCCCCTCTCACAGAATTTAGAATTCAACTTGCTAATCGGCTCATTTTCTATTGAGCTACTTGCATACATTACCCTCTATATAAAATACAATATTAAATATGCTGAAAACAAGTACGTTGTGACATTACTTCACATATATGTGGTATACGTTACAGTTATCATTCAAACGTAAAAAAGTTTGCGTTCTTTACTCATATGGTAAACTAATATGTAAATTCATACTGTTGATTCGATGTAACAGCTTTTTAAATTATGTATGCCATCGTATACTTAAAACAAGGGACTTAATGGTCTATATGAAAGTTTTAAAACTTTATAGTGCATGAGATCAATATTAATTGATCTTCATCGCCTTTGGACATTTTTCTGTTAATAAAAGTATTTTATAATTCTATTCTTTACTTCTAAGACGTACCAAAAACAACAGGAGGTTTCTTATGTGCCATACACTGGCTGATGTGTTTAATACACATGAACGCGTAATTGTTGATGTAGACAAAAAAAAAACCGGTCTTACGGACCCTCTTGATAGACCAAGTCCCGGGATAAATACCCCCAACCCCTTCATCTCCAGGTACAAATGTCAGTTATCAGCAACCACGTTTAGAAAAGTTCCATCCAGCTTTGAACATACCCACGGCTAAACGCTACACGAAACTTGGTTGGAGCACTATAATATGTTTTGGACATATTACAAGAAACCCGAGAGAATAAATAAAGATATTGATAGTTATATAATTCTAAAAGGTTTTTACTGTAGTTATGAAACATTACGGTCTATACTATACAAAGGTTAGGTGTTTAAAACTGTAAATCTTTTAAGATTGTAATTAATCTTCATTTGGCTTTGATATAATACTGAGGTAATTAATTTAAATTCTATAAATATTGACAAGTACAACTACTACGTTTTTTTTTCAACAGCTTCAAATTTGATTTAAATTATTATATCTCCAGTTATGGCGAGAGAAATACTCTACTTTCTTTGTCTCTCTTTTTTTTATTTCTAACAATTACAATTGTGGGCCAATAGTTTATTTTTTAGCCGATTGTCTTTAAACTTGGGTGACATATACCTTGGTGCAATATATTAGGGTTTGTTTTGGAATTTCGCACAAAGCTACTCGAGGGCTATCTGTGCTAGCCGTCCCTAATTTAGCAGTGTAAGACTAGAGGGAAGGTAGCTAGTCATCACCACCCACCGCCAACTCTTGGGCTACTCTTTTACCAACGAATAGTTGGATTGACCGTAACATTATAAGCCCCCACGGTTGGGAGGGTGAGCATGTTTGGTGCGACGCGGGCGCGAACCCGCGACCCTCGGATTACGAGTCGCACGCCTTACGCGCTTGGACCAATGTATAAGGGATTCGAAGGTTAATTATTACAAAAACAAATATATTGGCTTGTAGTTCTTTTATATTTTCATCAGATTAAATGAGTTTTAGTACAATAATTCTAGCTACGATCCCCACAGCGTAAATTACACAAATGTAGAACTTTCTTGTGATTAGTGGTTAAAGTTACAAAAAACAAACTGCTAAATTTGGGCTTCAGGCCCACGTTTTCTTTCTATTTCGACCAACTGAGAGAAGACTTTGTACAAATATACAACAGCTTACATAGAGTTATGAGATTTGTGCCTTTTTTGCGAATTTACAGGGAGAAAATTTCAAAAGTTAGATGATAGGCCTACCATTCCTTTGGAACTTTGTGCACGTTGTGATGACTTCCAAAAAAAGAAATATATACAGTTGAGATTTGTACTTTTATTTCGATTTTATAGGGGTCAGCGGGAAAACAATTTACAATATATGTAGTTTTTTTTTCTCTCTCCTGAAATCTGCAGTATGTTAGTTTGTTGTGGAATACCATGGAGATAGGGGTAGGAAAAAACTGCATTCGTTAGTGAATGATGCATTTTCTAATCTTTTAAGTTGAATTTTTGGTCTGTGCACGCTAAGACATTATTCATGTATATTATTAAATTGATCTTACATTTACCTATTACAAGGTTTGGTGTCAGAATCAGAGGAGGCTGAAAGAGACGAGAAAGCGGTTGACTTGTGGTCAATCCTCAAAAGATTAAGAGGCTACAGTACTAAATGGCTAGATAATTATTATTAGTATTTCGCGCAAAGCTACACGATGGCTATCTGCGTTAACCGTCCCTAATTTAGCAGTGTAAAATTAGAGGGAAGGCAGCTAGTCATCACCACCCATCACCAACTCTTGGGATACTCTTTTACCAACGACTATTGGGATTGATCGTAACATTATAGCTCCCCCACGGCTGAGAGGGAGAGCATGTTTGATGCGACAGGGATTCGAACCTGCGACCCTCAGATTACGAGTCGAACGCATCAACTCACCTGGCCATGCGGGCCTACGAGAAGGAATAAGTTAAGAGAGGTGAAAGAAAAAAAGCAAAATGCTTCCAGTAAGAAGCAAACGTATTTTTGTATATGTTATTTATATAGCCACAAACAGGAAACTGTTGTTCAAATTTTATATGATTTAATTCGTGACAGAAATAAGTACAACTTTATTAGAGTTGAAAGTAGAGTGAAATGCGAGTAGAGTCCGATATACCCTCCCCCCTCCTGAGGTACAGTGGACTTACAGATTTAAAACTGGGTTTTTATACACGTGGTGGGCAGAGCACAGATACCTCACTGTGTAGCTTTGTTCTTAATTCAAAACAGCAACAACAGCGTGATATGCCGTAAAGTGATGTCAGAAATTGGCTGTAACGCAATCTCTAGCCACTAAATTGGAGTACAGCATTTTAGAAGTACACGACGTGCATATAATTGGAAACAAGCTCAACTAAAAAAATTTAACTTATCTCAACTTGAGTGCACATTAATCATAAAAATGTCATTAAGTAAAGCAAGTGAAAAAACAAAAATTAATAGATGCTGTCATCGAAATAATTAGTTATGCTCACCATGGCATGTCATAGTCACTTACTGTTATTAAAATAAATGTCACTTAACATATAAGTAACATTATATGACAAAGTTAGACGGGAAAAGAAGAAACTAAAGACTGTCTTTTGAATAATTTCTTATAGCTTTTGAATAAGACGTCACTATATTTAATTTCTATAATTAATATATTTTATAATGTATATCCACCAATGAAAAGGATGCTTAACAAATTCTCTAAGTAATGTAGAATAGTTTAATTTTCACGTGTATCATTACGATTTGATTTGCTTCATTAGAGTTTAATTGTAAATGGACTATCTAGGTAACTGAGCTTAACCATTATCATTGTAGAAAATTTTACAATTTTTGTTTCTAGAGCTTATTTATTACTGGCTTGGAATCTTATGCGTAACGCTGGCTGAATATGGATATGCTATCTCTAGTGTATGTAAGTAAAACAACAAATTCTAAATGAGACTGTTGTCAAACGTATTGAAATATTTATTTACGAGACATAAAGTATTGGACAGAGGATTGTCATCAGAGACCAACTGTCCAGTCTTATAACTGATCATTTATAGAAAACTTATAAAATCAGACAATATATTAATCCTGACATTCTTTGTAATTATTGGGAGTGAGAAATGTGCAATCATTAGCTTTCTTTTTTACAAATGAAAACAATCTTTAAATTTATATTTCCAGTTGTTTTTTTTTTTTTCAAATTAATATCCATCGTCTTCTCCATCGGGTAAACAAATTCTCATCGAAAAAGGGACATTCTACAATAAGGCAAGGGACAAAACGAGTCAATCTAACATGACCATAGAATATTTTTTCATTTTAGAAACTGTACAAAACATATTATGTAACTGAGATTGGTAAGTGACATAATTATCCAAACAATGATGCAATTTTGGACAATAGAAGTATTCTCCCTCTTGTTTATAGTGTACATCAACATAATGTTATTGAGGAAAAGATTTTGGCTTTGACAAATTATAAGAAACATATTTAACCCTGCTAGATAATTCTGCATATTAGATTTATCATGCAAAATTTCATATTTTAGGCCTAAAAAATTCGCTCATAGCTATTTTCCATTTCAAAATGGATATTTCTCTCACATATATATATATTCAGGTTTTGAAACAATGTTATGACAATGTGGGACTTACTGGCTTTCATTTCACGTATACTTTATACAAATATCATTAAATATATTATCCATTTTTGTCAATTAATATTCTGTATTGTTATATATCAAATGAAATTTGATAGTTCTTGTTATAATTTATTGTGTAGCATTAAGATAGAAATTATACGTGAATCACAACTATGAAATTAATGTGCTGTTCTTGTGTTTTATTAAGTTTGTCATATCTTACAACGAAAACGTTTTATGCTCACTACGTGGTAAGACTAAACTATACCAGTTACATGGCAATTGGTAAAAACCTCAGACAGGGCTAGTGTACAAACATTTGGAAAATACAGCTAAAGCCACTCTTAGGTTGACAACTTAGTAGCAAAAAGTAATTTAATTCTAATTTGTTCTGACTAAAGATCAAATTCCAGATAATTATGTGTCAGAATTGGTCTTTTATGATAGATTACACCCAATGAATAATAGTTTCTAAAAAATATGTCTGCGCATCTAATATAATCTCCATTATATATGACTAACAGTAAGGAAATCAGTATTTCCATGATGGTTTTGTGCACCGTAGAATAAGTTATCACGTGTAATTAAACCTAGTTTTTCATAATGCATTGAGAAAATGAATAACAATCCTTCCTTCATAGAATAACTGTCTGAAAGTGAGTGTGGGATATCAGAGTTTAACTAGTTTGATGTCAGTTCAAGGTAACGAAGGTTTAAAAGTTAGTTTTGTGAACTTTTAATGGAAAATGGATAAACAGCACTTGTCATGCAGAACATTTTCTGAAAGAACCTATGAATGGTTTGAAATCAGTGATGTCGAGAAACCCACTTGTTGATAAATGGTTTGAAATGTATTCCATATTTTAACAGGATTTTTGTACACAAAAAATTTGGAGCTATATTTACCAGTGGTAAGTTCCTAATAGCATTAAACAAACTTAAATTTCAATGCAATTTTAATTTTTTATATAACATAAATCGATAAACTGTAATTCATTTATTATATTTGGTTGTAGCAAAATAATGGTTTTAAAAACTAAATCTAGACACTGATGATGTAATCACATGTGAAAACAGCATTGTGACAGTATATTTTTTAAACTCCTATGAACAGACATCGAAATAACGGTTTTAATAGAGACATTGATAAAATGTGGAAGTGTTATTTCCTACCTTGTTATAAACAAAATAAAACTATAAAGTATCATGACTAAAATGAAATGTTTTGTCATGTTATAAAGTCAAACTAGTGAAGGTGTACGTTTTAATTAATGTGTAATATCATCCTTTTTCAGAACATATAATCCCCTTTGTACCAATCATGCTCGCTCTTTCAGCCGTGGGGGCATTGCAATATGACGGTCAATCCCACTGTTCGTTGGTAAAAGAGTAGTCCAAGAGTTGGCGGTGGGTGGTGATGACTAGCTGTCTTCCCTCTAGTCTTACACTGCTAAATTAGGGAACGGCTAGCGCAGATAGCCCTCTTGTAGCTTTGTGCGAAATTAAAAACAAACAAACAAACACTTGGTACTAATTTTGTACTTCATTATTATTCATTATTTAACAAGAAACAGACATTTTAGTGCTCTATTACTACCTTTTTCATTTTTTTTGTGTTTCTGCTATGTCAGATAAATTGATAAAAAACATCAAATAATTCTACAGAAAAACAATGTATTCGGGTACTTTATTTCATAACCATCATTTGTAAATATACAGTTACGACAGAAAGTGTTCTTATCCCTGCGTATTGAGTGTTTTTTTACTCATAACTTAAAAAGTATCGCGATTAGGTTAAAAGAATTATGATATATTATAAATGTTATAGCCATCAAAAAATGTACTTCTGGCAATTTAGCACCATTTCCGTCATTATCTGCTTGGTCATCATGGCGAACAGGAAACAACTGTCCAGTGATTTAAAAAACCAAATTATTGTAAAATACAAGTCTTGTGTGTCTCTTTCCGGTATTGCTACACAATGTAATGTGCCGAAATCTACTGTTCAAAGCATAATTGCTCAGTTTAAGCTTACAGAATCAACTGCTAACCTATCTCGTTCTGGACGCCCCACCAAAATTCCAGAGAGAACCAAGAGAAAGGTTCTCAGAGAAGTTAGTAGGAACCCTCGTTTGACACGTAATCACATACAGAAACTGGTAAGGGAAACTGGGGTTGAAGTAAGCACCTCTACAGTTACGAATATGTTACGCTCTTCTGGGTTCAAAGCATGCCGTCCTCGTAGAACTCCATATTTAAAGCCTGTTCATTTAGAAGCACGATTGAGGTATGCAAGAAAGCGTGAAGATAAACATATATGTAAAAGCTCGTTTGGGTTGATAAACTAATTTACGTAGAGGAGCGAACAACGTTTCGACCTTCTTCTTGTGAACCTGAAGATGACCGAAGAAGGTCGAAACGTTGTTCGCTCCTCTACGTAAAATATTTTCTCAACCCAAACGACCCGTTTTCACATCTATAATTCTCTACAAGTGGGTTTTCTCGACATCACTGATGTAGATAAACCCTTTACCTATTGGAAGATTATTCGTTGGTCAGACGAGACTAAAATCGAACTTTTTAGCTACAATGATGTTCACTATATTTTCCGTAAGAAAAGGGAACGAAATCTTCCAAAGAACACCGTCCCTACAGTTAAACAAGGAGGTGGATTGATCATGCTATGGGGTTTCTTTAGCTCTTCTGGTGTAGGCAGCCTTCATCGCGTCAACGGAATCATGAAAAAAGAAGATTACGTTGATATATTAAGCACTTATATCAGGAATGATGCTTGGAACTTGCGGCTTGGGTGTCGTTGGATTTTCCAGCACGACAATAACCCCCTAAGCACACATCGAAATATGTTCAATCATGGTTGCAGAGGATCCATATAAGTGTTCTGGAGTGGCCATCGCAGTCAACCGATCTCAACCCAATTGAAAACGTTTGGCATGAGTTGAAGACCAGGGTTCATCAGGGTCATCAGAAAAAACTTGCAAGAGTTGGAGGTCTTCTGTAAAGAAAAATGGAAGAAAATACCAAATACTGCCAAACGATCATGGAGGGCTATGAGGAGAGATTGCGCCAAGTAATTCACCTGAAAGGCTACACAACTGACCATTAAAGTAGACGCACGAACACTTTCTGCCCCTCCTATGTTTGGTTATTTGTTTATAAACAGTTTATTTTTCGTTCAATTTACATAAAAATATATGTAGATGTGTGTTAGTATAATATTTATAATATACTCTATTTTAATTATCCAAATCGTGAGACTTCTTAAGTTATGAGGAAAAATCTACTCATGACGCAGCAGTACGAACACTTTCTGTCGTAACTGTAAAATGTGAGAAACGTTTCATCAGTGGAGTTAATATGTGCAGTAATAACTTTCTCATTTCTCATAATGTAATGGGCATAAAAGGACCTTTAATATTTCATACATTCAGAAGAAGAATAGATTTTATCTTCACCAACTTCTGTTCGAATCTTTATTTGAAATATATTATGCTTATTTTAGGTAATACCAATGACTCAGTAAAAAGTAACTTTGGATTATTTAAATGTTCAGTAATATGACTACATAGATAAAATACATATCCATAAACAAAATAAACAGAACACTCACCAAAATGAGTTGTTTGGAGACACTG
Organism: Tachypleus tridentatus; assembly: GCF_004210375.1. Classification (NCBI taxonomy): domain Eukaryota; kingdom Metazoa; phylum Arthropoda; class Merostomata; order Xiphosura; family Limulidae; genus Tachypleus; species Tachypleus tridentatus. Next base: position 25,238,211 of record NC_134826.1, read on the forward strand.
ATCACACATTGAACATTTAGTAAATATTTTCCACAAAGAACACACTCATAATCCAACCTTTTATAACACTTTGAGGTCATCCGTGATGAAGAGAAAACCCACTTGTAGAGAAAATATATATGTAAAGACTACTGATATGGGTTGATATGGGTTGTTTTGTTTCATGTGCTGTGTCCCAAGGAATGTATAGTCTAGTATGGGTGATTTTTCGGTGGATTTCTGTTTTAAATTGTGTATCGGTTCTTGTAATTCACCCATACTGGACTATAGATTCCTTGGGATTCAGCACATGAAACAAAACAAAAACTCAACATACTAAAAAACCAAATAAACACAGCCATAAAACTATGCTCACTAGATAAAATTAACGATGAATTAGACAAAATAAAACAATACTTTATCAACATCAATAAGTTTCCTCCACAAACGGTAGAATACATTATATGCACACACCAAGACAAAAAGCAAAATCAACTAACAGAAGTAAATATACCCAACGATTTAAAAAATCACGAAACCATATACTGCTGTATACCATATATTCCCGACATCAGCAGAAAAATAACCAACATTTGGCAAAAACTAGTAACAAAATATGACATTCCAGTTAATACCAAATTTATTCAAATATCAGGCACAAAACTAAGGTATATACTATGTAAAAACTACACTGACAAACACCACACCAACATTACTTATAAATTATAATGTGATATGCTACGACTTCTATATTAGAGAAACAAGTAAAAAAATGGAAACCAGATTCACAGAACATAAAAAGTCACCTTCACACGTTTTCTAACACTGCAAATCAAATAAACATAACAGAACCATAGAAAACACCCAAATACTAAATGAAGAAACAAACATAAACAAATGCAAAATTAAAGAAGCCTTACTTATACAACAACTCAAGCCCAAAATAAACCAATACAAAGGAAAACCTTTAAACCTTTCTTTAATAAATATAATCCAACATCTAAGCACGCCCTCTACATTCCTACACTCAATTGCACGATCCCTTTAAAAATATTGTCAGCTATCGATCAGTTACCTCTTTCTTTCTTTGTGAACCTAACGATGACTGAAGAAGGTCGAGAAGTTGTTCGCTCCTCTACATAGAGTTTTCTCTATCCATATCAGCCGTTTTTACATATATAATTTGTGGTCATCTATGAAAACCATTATTTTCACGGTAAATTTGTACACAACGCCGAACGTATTGTCCCTACAGCATTATTTCCGCTGGTGAAAAGAAACAAGTTAAATATTAAATGTTTGAATATTACGTGTAGCAGATAGATACACACTGAGAAAACATTAACTGGAAATATCTTTTCGAAAGTCAGCTTAATTGTTGTAATGTTAATAACTGATAGAGTGTTTTTGACAGACACTTTGATACATTTCCAGGTGATTGGAAATGCCATATATAAAGTTAAATATATATATATATATATATTTAAATGTTGTAGTGTTAATAGCTGATACAGTCTGCTACTTTTACTTAACCTGAACGTTTGGAAATGTTGTCAAACATTGAGTCTCTAACTTTTTTCTTTTCACAAGCAGAAATAATGCTGTATTGACAATACATTCAGCGGTGTACACAAATTTACCGTTAAAAGAATGATTTTCATCTCTGATCACAAAACTATTTCAAAAGTGTCTTCCTTCTCTGCTAGGCACTTTTTATTATTTAGTATAAACATCTAGGTGAATGAATCTTAAAGAGAGTCGTGTGTTATATGTTATTACTTCAACTCAATCCTGTTACTACAGCGAACTATACTAAATTTTCGTAAATCTTACAACAATAAAAGTATAACAATGGTTATTCACTTAGTTATATGATAGTTAATTTAATCTTGGTAATCGATACAGATTTCAGTTTGTGTTATTTGTAAATATTAAAGGTTATTATGCTGTCAGCTTCTCAGAGGAATTTGTCCAAATTATCAGAGGGACGATACTGATACATTTTATGTGTTCAAACTGTTAGACCTTTGAGAAGTCAGAATATGTGAGTTATATTTCTAAAATTATTTTTAGATGACAGCTATTAGAGTTTTAAATCAAAACAGGAACTAGTAACTTAGAAGTAGAAAATAATTTCCTATTGTACCATAAAACTCTGAGAAAGTACGTTTAGCTTTCTGCAATGTTATTTGTTTGTTTTTTGAATTTCGCGCAAAGCTACACGACGGCTATCCGCACTAACCGTTCCTAATTTTACAGTGTAAGACTAGATGAAAGGCAGATAATTATCACCACCACCCCGGTCAACTGTTGGGCTACTCTTTTATTAACGAATAGTGGGATTAATCGTAACTTATAACGCCCCCACGGCTGAAAGGGGATTGTTTTTAAAGTATAAGAATGTATAAATTTGTTTTTCTGAATGTTTAAATTCAGTGATATACAAAACCCTTTCTTCTCTGTCTGAGTTAAAGTATGGTGAACAATATATTTTGGTTATGTAGCTTAATTTGAAATAGTAGACAATAAACTCAATGCTAAAGTGTGTGCGATACTTTTCAAGACTTTACTTACATGTACTGAAAGTAACTCATCAATGTTTAGCTGTAGGAAACTGGTATGTGAAGGTGGAAAGTCGAGTTATTTACAGGGTTGTATTGTCTCTAAAGTAAGTAAACTTTTATTACTTTAGAGTTGATAATAACATACTAGAACCAGTATATACTGCAGGTCTTATCAAACTGGGCTCTAAGTTATTGTAAACATTTCTCACCATTAGAACATGGTAATCTTTTATCGTAAGAAATTACAATTGAGATACTTTATGAATAACTTTTTTATTGTTATCACAGTTACTTTATATATTCTGTATTTTTAAAATCTTTAGAGGTAAGATACAAGTACATTATATTTGATAACTCTTGGATAAAGTGTCGTTCTCTAAAGTATCTAATAAAATTTCATTGATAGAACCTTGTAACTTTAAATCTGATTATATATCGAGTGTTTTCTTAGAGCAAAACCACGTCGGGTTATCTGCTGAGTCCACCAAGGGAAATCGAACCCTTAATTTTAGGGTTTGAAAGCCGTAGACTTACCGCTGTTCCAGCGATGGACTATATAGATTGAACAATAAATTTATTCACTGTTGTAAATGCTGAGCTTATGAATTAACGTGCTACAAGAATTGTGAGTTTGGATAAGATCGTATATTTCACAGTGTTCTTTCTTCAGTACTTGCAAAAGTAGGGAAGAGTTGTTTGGTGTATATATAAACAGGATTTGATTTAATATAATTATTCCGTTACTTTTGGCCTGGCATGGCCAAGCGCGTAAGGCGTGCGACTCGTGATCCGAGGGTCGCGTGTTCGGGCCCGCGTCGCGCTAAACATGCTCGCCCTCCCAGCCGTGGGGGTGTATAATGTTACGGTCAATCCCACTATTCGTTGGTAAAAGAGTAGCCCAAGAGTTGGCGGTGGGTGGTGATGACTAGCTGCCTTCCCTCTAGTCTTACACTGCTAAATTAGGGACGGCTAGCACAGATAGCCCTCGAGTAGCTTTGTGCGAAATTCCAAAACAAACAAAACCGTTACTCTTAATTATGAACTATATTGTTTAAGTAAGTCTCAAAATGAGAAATCTATGTACATAAATTCTGTTGTTCTGAGTTTGATGAAACAAGAGAATTGTACCAGGTAATATGTAAATATCATGGTAATCAAATCAATATGTAAACCAAACAGGTTGATATTATTAATATATGGAACACGAATCTAAAGATTTCGTCCATCTAGGAGAAAACCTTGCTGAGCTTTGCTCTGTACATCTAATTTAATGTTTAAGATCCACTCTTCAATTTCCTTACATTTTATTGAAGAGAAAGTGATATCCACTCTTCAATTTCCTTACATTTTATTGAAGAGAAAGTGATACCTTCCTTGTTTGGGTACAGTTCTACTTTTCTAAAGTCTTTGAACTGTCAAATACGAATACTCAGTTTATTCTCGTAAGTTCATAGGGCGACGTAACGATCATTCAATAAGAAAGGCGTGCGATGATTTAGGTGTTTATTAGCGTTGTATAATTGTAAACGATTCTAACTGTTGTTGTTTTTTCTGTTTCACTGTTCCTTCTTCACTGTAGGACTCAATCTTTTTAACTGTTTCATTGTTGTTAACAGCATTTCGTTTCTTTACAATAAACTAAAATATAAAATAGCATGTAATTAATAAATCACAGCAAAAGTGTTTATTTATTATAATTAATACGACAGAAAACAAACATTAACGTGTCAAAGAAACACAGAAATTAGATTTATAAGCAAACAAATGTATGTAATGATATACTTAGACTTAAAGGCTGGTTCATCATTCTTTCTTCTATGTAGTAGAACTACATCAGTCTAGTTATTAGTGGTGAAAGGAACACGATATTTATATTTAAAATGTTACCCATATTTGACTATTTGTTGCAAACAGATATTAAGAAAAAATGACACACCTGAACTTGTTACAGAGCTTATCAACACCAGTCAAAAACAGATGACTTAGTCACTGTTGACGTGTATAATTCATTGTATTGTGTAATTTAATCGCTTTCGTTTTATGTGTTTATATAAATACCATAAATTAGGTTTCAATGGATCTTTCATTTTGGAAATATTTTACGTTGACTCTTACAGTCAAGTTGAACTTCTGACCGTTTGTTGGGAACACAACTGAGTAGAAAGTATGAAATACGGGACATATGTGATGACCATAACACTGCTGTAGAAAATATATAAACAGTTTGAACCATTTATTTTTAATATTAAATATAATGTAAGTGCATAGAGACAATGTATTATGATAAACTTTTATTTTAATAAAAGTTTTCTGCCGCTTCCTTCTGGTCGTTGATGACGTATTAAGACGGTGAGGTCATCATCCTTCATTTATTGAAGCACTGTTTGTGTTGGTGTGACCACGTGAGGATATTTCTATTTGATAGTTCACAAACTTAAGTAGACATTAAAAGTACATATGAATCAATTTTTTTTTAAATAATTTATTATATTGTATAATGAAATCACATACATTTCACGTATTTATGTAAATATCATAGAATAGAATTGTAAAAATTTCATTTTGAAAATGTTTTATAAACCAACTGAGATACTCTAACCATTTGTCAGGCGAAGTATGTAAAAACTGTTTGCTAACCTGTAAGGTGAATCACATGTGTAGCATTGTGCTTAATTCAAAACAACAAGAAGGTGAATCACATTTGTAGCTTTGTGCTTAATACAAAACAACAACAAGAAGGTGAATCACATGTGTAGCTTTGTGTTTAATACAAAACAAGAACAAGAAGGTGAATCACATGTGTAGCTTTTTGCTTAATACAAAACAACAACAAGAAGGTGAATCACATGTGTAGCTTTGTGTTTAATACAAAACAAGAACAAGAAGGTGAATCACATGTGTAGCTTTGTGCTTAATACAAAACAACAACAAGAAGGTGAATCACATGTGTAGCCTTGTGCTTAATACAAATTAAAAACAAGAAGGTGAATCACATGTGTAACTTTATGCTTAATACAAATTAAAAACAAGAAGGTGAATCACATGTGTAGCTTTGTGCTTAATACAAATTAAAAACAAGAAGGTGAATCACATGTGTAGCTTTGTGCTTAATACAAATTAAAAACAAGAAGGTGAATCCCATGTGTAGCTTTGTGCTAAATTCAAAACAACAACAAGAAGGTGAATCACTTCTCTCTTCTTAGTTAAAGATTGTTAGTAGAATAAACGAAAATATCTCAGTAGTTCAGTTGTGGTTTTGTTTACTGTATAATTACTGTCATTGTGCGTGTGACCACATGGTGACCTTTGTAATAATTAAAGGTCAGTGTCCGGATTGAATATATGTACTTTCCTAATATTCATCTAGATCTCAAAACTGTATGCCATGTGGTATTTTAAGAAAACAGTAAGTCATTAATTTATTTTATTTCGATTTAGGAGAGCGATAAAAGTAAATTATTGCTTTTGATAACTGTCTCACAATTAATTTATGAATTAGTGTTAAGCAAACTTTTAAGGATAATTTAACTATAAATTAATTAATTACTTAGGAATTGGTGTTAAGTAGCCTGTTTTAGAATGATTTAAGAGATTAGGAAAATTAATCAGCTAATAAATTAGTGAATCAAACTAATTATTATAGTCATGTTGAGGCTTGTTTTGTGGTTTAATGCAACTATGACATCATGGTTGCTTAGAAACATGATTCCTACATTACGTTACTATTACGCAATTGTCCGTCATGGTTGCCTGCCGCACTGGCTTAGCCCTGATTCTGTAGCAACGCGCCCACTGGTGACAGTGTATGGAACTAGGATGTCATAATCTTTGATGCATCTCCCCCTCCAGTCTACTATCTGGCGACCCCCATTAAGGTTGCTTCGTTTTGCCGCTAGTGTGCACCCCTAACTACTCACGTCCAAGTGAGTTAGAAACATTATAACATTATTTTGGTAATATGTATGAAAGGGAATTTAAGCTTCGATAAATAACAGGAATTCCAGCCACTAAAGAGGTCGAGTCTGTGCTAGTATTAATGGTGGATCACTAATCATTAATGTCAGATCACATTAACAATGGGTGTTATGAAGTTGGCAGCCTGTGAACTAACTTTGAAAAGGACAAATACGAACATAACCAACTCTCTGTTCCACGCATCACCATAATTATTCGACATCTGTTGTAGCAATTTGACTGTCAAATGTTGTTGGTATTTACAAACCTAGGTTTCTTGTGCCACTAAGTTAGTGCACCATGTTGAATGGCGCCACGTACTTAATGCACCGTGTTGAATGTTGCCTGACAACCTGCTACTTAGCCTGCAGTGACAACAGCAATCAATTACAACATGTAATTGAATATGTGAGTGGAAGAGTACACATTTATTAATATTAGAACAATATAAAATTCCACTTCATTTGACAGAGTAAAAATAATATTTCATTTGTCTTGTATGCGAGTATCTTTTACATTCAATTACACATTGACCATTTGTTATTAACCATCAGTTTTCGGATGAGTTATAAATTTTGCTCTTCAACGTCCAATCCTAAAGCCTTAACTTTTGATCACTCACAGAATAGGTGAACCAGCATTGATTTAATTCGCTTTAGTTTAATGTAGTTTAAGGTAATAATAAAAGCAGTTACATGCTTTGTCCAACCTCAGTGAGATATAGGAGTTGTTTACATTATTTTAGTAACAACTACTTTGTCCTTTGACTGTCTAACGGCTTACAATTTCCAGTTAAAAAGTTGTTGACGAGTCATGTTGATGTAGAATAACTTTCCCAGCTGTATCCAGAGGTAAGGAAGAGGGCTAAAGTATTGATGGTTTGTTTTTTGTTCGTTGAAAGATACACCATCATAAAAATGAGATTTGGGTCCATCTGTGACATAATATTGACGTAAAATGTAGTAAAGTCAAAGTACTGGGCACCAATACAGTATGACAGTAAACTTCAGATACAGTATGACAGTAAACCAACATAGTATGACGGTAAACCAATATTGTATGTCAGTAAACTTAAGATACAGTATGACAGTAAACCAATACAGTACGACAGTAAACTTTAGATACAGTATGACAGTAAACCAATACAGTATGCCAGTAAACTTCAGATACGTTTGTTTGCTTGGTTGTTTGTTTGAATTTCGCACCAAGCTACTCTAGGGCTATCTGTGCTAGCCGTCCATAATTTAGCAGTGTAAGACCAGAGGGAAGGCAGCTTGTCATCACCACCCACCGCCAACTCTTGGGCTACTCTTTTACCAACAAATAGTGGGATTGACCGTCACATTATTACGCCCCCACGGCTAAAAGGGCAAGCATGTTTGGCGCGATGGGGATGCGAACCAGCGACCCTCAGATTACGAGTCGCAAGCCTTAACACGCTTGGCCATGCCGGGCCTAAACTTCAGATACAGTATGACAGTAAACCAATACAGTATGCCAGTAAATTTCAGATACAGTATGTCAGTAAACTTCATATACAGTATGCCAGTAAACAAATACAGTATGCCAGAAAACTTCTGATACAGTATGACAGTAAACCAATATAGGATGCCAGTAAACTTCAGATACAGTATGTCAGTAAACCAATACAGTATGCCAGTAAACTTCATATACAGTATGACAGTAAAGCAATACAGTATGCCAGTAAATTTCAGATACAGTATGACAGTAAACTTCAGATACAGTATGTCAGTAAACTTCAGATACAGTATGTCAGTAAACCAATACAGTATGCCAGTAAACTTCAGATACAGTATGTCAGTAAACCAATAGAATATGCCAGTAAACTTCAGATATTTTCATAGCTCTGCTAATGCTTCATCGTCCTATATCAGTTGGTTAAAGACTCAGGAGCTTCCACTAAAAACTCTGTTCATTATGCTGGCAGAGTCTGACTCTAAGTCAATGATGGATAAGTTACTGTCACGTCCATTCAAATATGTGAACTGTTGTAGTATGGAAAACCTTTTGACTACAACAGAACCTGTTTGAGCTTTTAAAATTACAGAAAAAAAATATTGTGAATCTAATGTTTCTTTTATTGTACTTTAACTTTTTGTTTCATTACCAACATATAATTTAATTATGTATTCTGAATCTAGTGCAGAGACTTTATATAAAAATATATAATTATGTTAATGTTTATCAATTTTTCATACACTTTAGTATAATGTTAAGTTAATGCACTTAGTTTATTTTGGTTCTGATATTCTCCAGGTATGCTATAATTCTTGTTTTATATGTTGTTGTTTTTTCGTATGTTACATATTTCTCTCTATTTCAAGGCTGATCATGGACCAGAAGTTGGAATAGCTGGATTATGTATTCGATAGTTTATGTTTTACATCATTCTTCCACAAAGAACACAATCTCTACTTTGGGGCTGTGGGTGTGCTGGAAAAGTCATGATCAGGTTACATTAATTGGTTAAGCGTGGGTCAGTGGTAGGAAGTGTTGACTAGCTTCAATATGTCAGTAAAGAATGTGACAAAATATAAAGTAATTCAGCATTTTTAAAAGAATGAAACATAATTATGTCATAAATTATGTTAATTACATACGTCATTAACGTTAGTAAAGGGACCAGCCGTAAATTATGTAACTGTCAACACAACTCAGTGATACATCTGGGAAATACTTCAGCAACTGAGAGCATGTAATAAACACTTGATGCCTTCGTAATCACATAATCTGGCAGATTCTCATAACTATCTATTAAGTGTACATTTTAAAATCGGTTGAACTGTTTCGTTAGCTCATTTTGGGAAAAATTATCAGACTTCTTGGTCTTTGTAAGTTACTTGAGAAACCATAACAGATAAAAGATTTCATAAAAATTGTATCAGTTGTATTCATCTGCATACACATAACAATCACATCTGTGCAGCTATGACTTTGGGGTTGTCGTGTTCGAACTACATATTCGATTCTTGGTTCATGGTTTACGACCCCTTATCGCAAGAAAAGGCTCCGCGATTTGGAAACATGAGAGGTTAAATGAATGTCAAACCATACTATTCAGTTAGGCAATAGTTGACCGCTTGTTTTGTTAATTAGAGGTCTTACCTGTAACCCTTTAGTTCAATATTAAGGACGACTACTCGCAAATAGCTTATATATATATATATATATATAGCTTTGCACGAAAATACTAAAACATTAAAAAATTATTGTCGTACATTGAAAGTGGACTTCCATTAATAAACTTAGCTTCGGTAAGACTCTGAGAGGTTTTTTGGATGAGGTGCTAATCACCTCCACTCGTGATGAGGATCCTTTGTCTGAGTTTATCCAAGTGTTTCGATATAAGTTCACCTTACGTAACAACGACTCCTAATGTTGCGAATAAGATGCTCATATTAAGATTTCTTTTTAATGTTACAGTAAATCGAAAAAGGAAAAAATTACAAGTTAAAGACTTACAAGATATAAGCATGCACTTGTATTTGTGTACGATGTAGGCATTATTTAAGTTCCCCCGTGAGACAGCAATAAGCCTACGGAGTTAAAAGGCTAAAATGTGGCGTTCGATTGCCCGTGATGGACACAACAGATAACCCAATTTAGGTTTGCTCTAAAACAGACAGAAAGACAAACAAACAGGCGTCGTTTCTTTTGTTGCCAATCTCTAAAAAATATGCCCGTTGTAATTTCTGTTTTCTGCTTCTTTGCTATAAATGCTAAAATTATATCTGAACAACAAGGTGCTTAGGACAGTAATGATTCTTAACAACCTTCTAAGATGGTAAGGAGCAACATTCTCAACTAAACAGGAAACAGAACTTTGACCTAAAAGGCCATGGTGATTAAGTTAAGCATATCATTCGTTGCAGTTATAAAGTCAATAAGAAAAACAGACTTTCCTCTTCTGCCTTAGAATCACGTATAGTATTACCAGTATCTATACCAAATTATATTAACAACACAGAGATACTGTACCGTGGATGTGTACCTACAACACAGAGATACTGTACCGTGGATGTGTACCTAAATACATTCGCAGTATAAATTAACGTTTAAAAAATAGTTAAAAATCATGTATTTACCCTTTACGCTATCTCAATGAAAAGTGAGCGGGAATACTTAATAACTGTGGCACTTGAAATTATTTTAGACAGGAGTGGAATAAATTAATGTTTAAATTTTGCGGAAAGCTACACGAGGGTTGTCTGCGTTAGCCATCCCTAATTTAGCATAGGCAACTAGTCATCACCACCCACCGCCAACTCTTTTACCAACGAATTGTTGGACTGATTGTAACTTTATAACACCCTCACGGATGAAAAGACGATCATGTTTGATGTTCCGGGGATTCGAAGCAGCGACACTCAGATTACGAATCGAGTTCCTTAACCACTTGACTATAGTGGGCTATAGCGAGTGTAAGTAAGTAATTAAAGTAACATGACAGTTTTATCCCAAGGTTTAGGTTTCAAGAGTTTCCGACAGGAAGACACCATTCTCTGTATCGCTATTTATTCAGGAAATTTTGTGTTGAGAGAAAAGCTGATGCTGATAGAGTCTTTGCCACTAGTATGGCACTGATATTACAAAGTTACAACTATATTCTACAATAGTTTGTTGGTTTCCTTAAGAACTTAATAATTCCATATTACATCATTCAACTTTTCTCGAGCCTATATTTCTGGTGTATGTTTGTCCTTCACGAGTGGAACCGAACAAATTTGGTTATAGAATACATTGGTTGATAATCGACTTTTTGACAATACCACACCTTTGGACTTTCTGTTCCTTAAACAACTGATATAAACAGCGTTTGTATATTCCAATTCAGCTGTTTTTTTTAGCTCTTGTCGGAAGAATTATACAGAAATAAAAACTAATATACATCTTACTTAAAGGAAATGGGACAGTAAAAAGTAATTTTATTATGATATACATCATTCCCATTGTGATATAACATCACAGATATCTTACTGTTATTTTCACCCTGATCACATGATCAAAATATTGAATTAAATTGCTATTTTGTTTTTCACATTGTATTTGAAAAAAAAAAACTCTCTAAGAAACAGAAACAGAAAAGCTTGTTGAAGTCTTATTAACGTTTACTTATGACATCACGAGGAAAATTCTAATTTCCCAGAATGGTGTTAGCTCGTTCAAAGACTTCTATAATTAGTTCATGCAATGCATTGCAATGACTAGTTTGTGTGCCTCACAAACAAAGACGCATTTCTAAAAATGCTTTAACGGAATGCAGTAGCGTCTACCATTACTATGTAAACAATATATACAGTTGACTGTATCAGAACAGTTTATTTCTTGCGTTGTTCTGTATTACTACTCACACGGTATTAAACTTATGCATGATGTAAATATTCATTATTCATTAGTTACATACACAAGAAACGAGACTGTAACTTATTCGTAGCGCTGTAATGTTTAATTCATTTTACTTATTCTCTGTATGTCTTTAAGGAGTCCCAGTCACAATTCACTGACGTTATCGTCATGACATAGATGAACATTTGCTCAATGTCGAATCTGCTTGTGTTGAAAGCTTGTCAATAAAACAAAGTTACCATAGAAAGCGTTTCTGAAATGGCATTTATGCACAACTTCTATGGTTCTCACACGAAATGGTCCAGCAGCTGGTATGTGACAGCTGTTGTCAAACTGTCAGCACCTAGAAAGCGTTGTATGACAAATAAAACGAGCTTCACAACTAATTTTCGTTGTAAGGTACTTCAGTTCGAAGAGAATCTTGTTTACGGTGTAGTTAGCACTTTCTGTGGAATACATTTTGTCTAATTGTCCAGGGATTTTTTACAGTTTTATTTGATAATGTAAAAAAAAAAAAAGATCAAAGGTTTGATCGATGGTACTGGAAAATTTAAATATTTTATTTTGTGGTTAATAAGTGATAATATTCTCGGCGAGTGTGTTTTTCTTATAGCAAAGCCACATCAGGCTATCTGCTGAGTCTAGCGATTGGAATCAAACCCCTGATTTTAGTGTTGTAAATCCCTAGACTTACCGCTGTACCAGCGAGGGACATTCTCGGCGATGACCCGGCATGGCTAGGTGGTTAAGGCACTCGACTCGTAATCCGAGGGTTGCAGGTTCGAATCCCTGTCGCACCAAACATGCTCGCCCTTTCAGCAGTGGCGGTGTTATAATGTACGGTCAATCCCACTATTCGTTGGTAAAAGAGTAGCCCAAGATTTGGTGGTGGGTGATGATGACTAGCTGCCTTCCCTCTAGTCTTACTCTGCTAAATTAGGCACGGCTAGCGTAAATGGCCATTGTGTAGCTTTGTGTGAAATTCAAAATAAACCAAACCAAACCATTCTCGGCGATAGAGATCCCCATGAAAAATGTGTATATACTTACACAAATAATAAAAATACTTTACCTGAGTTCTATAAAAGTAACTTGACATAAGTTAGTATCTAATTAACTAAATTATAATCTACATTTTTATTATACGATAATTATTAGAAATAATTTAATATATAAATTATAAGCACTTGAATGTGGTTTGTACGACTAAGCTTAGTTGTGTGCATCTAACGTAATTATATCAACTAAATCCGTACATGTGAAGTAATACTTAGTTGTAAGCCAACAAGGATAAAACGTTATAGGTAAAAAAATAAAGTAAATACGTTAGTGAGCATTTTAAGATATTGAATAACTGTATAAATGTGACGATTCTTTTAGTGGAGCACGATATGACTACTACTGATCTATTTACAGTAGAAGTAAAAAATAGTACGATTCATTCAAGCTCTGTTTTATGAATTCCATGTATCATACTATAGTGACACACTTGTTAAATCGATATTTATAAGTCATTAGTAATACCTTATTAAGTTTAAAAAAATATCATAGTTTGGTAAAAGCCATCCTTTGTAAACCAGAAAATACAAAATGACGAGAGGATTTTTCTTAAAAATCGATTTATAGATTTTATGGAGGGAAATCAACCGCACATGTTTTGCATTTTAAATCAGTCTTTGGCTGTATTTCAAGTTAAGAACTAACATTTCTTAATAAAGTCACTTCTTTCGTAATTGCTGTCTGGTTGTAACTCTTTAATATTCTTCTGCAGTAGATATGAGTTATCTTAACAGCAGCACTACATTTAGCAGCTTTATGGATACGTGCTACTTTAACTCACGAGAGTTTCTATAGTGATAGCTTCAGTAGTATATTTATGTTAAGTTTTCTCGTTTTGTGTTTTGATAAAGTGGTATGCAAAACGCGTTAGCATACGGTTAAGTAATTTTTACGTTTACTTCTTTAAAAAAATATCAAATGTACAAATAACTTCAAATACGCTAAAAAAGACTTCAGAATCCAACAAAATAAATTATGCACAACGTGTTAGAAGTTCAGATTTATTATGCTGTTCTATGAGCTTATTGTTCTGTTAGGCTATAAAACAAAGAATGTGCAAGAATTCGAAACTTTATAGTTCGCTGTAAAGTTTAGGCTAAACAATCCTTTAGAAACATCTAAACAAAATGAAAAACAACGTAAGGAATTTTAAGCATAAATATTTCCAGAGATTTGAAATGAAAACCTTTTTTTTTAGTTAAAATTACAAAACACACTTATATTACTAAACTCCATTCGTTATCTGTATTATTTTAAAATGGTACTTCTTATCGGTTCTCCACTGGGACAGCAGTAAATCTTCGGATTTATAACGTTATACTCAGGGATTCGATTCCCCTTGGTGAACAAGCAGATAGCTATACGTGGCAATGCTATAATAGAAACACACATAATTCTTATTGCGCGTGTCGCGTTATATATTCAAAGCTATTTGTAATAGGTAAATTGGAAAACGTCAAAGAAAAACAGTGAATTGTTTTAATCTTACGTTGTATGAAACAATTAAAAATAATTTCACTTTATGATACACTATTCATGACAACGTAAAACCGCTGTTATAAAACATTTATCATTTGCCCTAGTAGTTTTTATCATACTTTTATCATGACAACGTCAAACTACTGTTATAAAACAACATTTATCATTTGTTTAAGTAGTTTTAACTAAAATCATGAATTATAACATTAGTCATGCCCTTCAGTGGCTCAGCGGTATGTCTGCGGACTTACAACGCTAAAATCCGGGTTTCGATACTCGGGGTGGGCAGAGCACAGATAGCCCATTGTGTAGCTTTGTCTTTAATTCAAAACAAGAATATTAGTCATTTGACGAGAGAGCTATACGATTAGTATCCTACACAATGTAATAAACTGACATTTACTAAAAATAGAGTTACATGTTTATAGTTTATAATGTTTCACTTCAATGTGAAATATGGTCACCACGAACATCCGGGACAACATATTATTAATGCTGCATGTTTAAAGTCATGGTGATGACAAGGTCCTAAGTTATAATCTGCCACTCCTCTAAAAGACTCGTTTTCAGGGTATCTTTAGTGTTTGCAATAACTTTCAGGGTGTGATATGCCTTTTGAGAGAATTCATTACATGCTAGATGAGACTGAGTCTAGCAAGCATCACAGTGGTGGGCGTTATCAGTAACTAGGTTAAAGTCAGGACATGTTCACATATGTGGTAGCTTAAGGGACTGTAGAATACGGTTCATATAGTACAAAACTTTAATGGTGTTATATTTTCAGCTTTAGGGACTGTGGAATACGGTTCATATAGTATGAAACTTTAACGATGTTATATTTTCAGCTTTATCAACTGTAGAATACGGTTCGTATAATATGAAGCTTCAATGTTGTTATGTTCTGTTTTATAACAACAAAACAGAATTATAATTGCTACTCAGCATAGTAAGCACAGCTGTGATTAGATACTAGTGTACAGAATAAATACAAACCGTAGTTACCTTCTTACTTATTCGCCACATTAATGATTTAAGAACTGCATTATAAAGGAAACTACACTTAAATATTTCTAAGAATAGAAACATTGGAAGGTGAACAAAGATAATTGTATTGATAGAATTGAGAACATCTAAAATAGTTTCATAAAGAAAGACCTTGTCTTAGAAGAAAAATTCTTTGTAAAATCAGTTTATTGTTATCATTCAGAACTTGTGTAGAACCAAGTAATAATAATTAAAATACTGAGCTAGGTTAATGTCAGTTTGTCACAATCATCCCGGTTTGACTGTCCAAAATCTTCTTACGTAAAGTACTTGACATTGTACAGACTTTGGCTTCGTTATACAATTCACATTCAAAATGACAAAAAATGTTACAAAAATACAAAGAAAGCAATTTATGAATTAAAGTGACATGTAAAATAAAGTACTAATATATTTAGTTAATTTGTTTTCTAAATTGTTTCTATTGCTTTATACTAATAGTTATCACACTTTCAGTTGACTGTAATGCAAGTTATTTAATAGACAAATAAAGATTTGGCTTAGATTTTTTTTACCTACTTTCTGTTCTGTACCATTGTTAGTCGTTACTTTCTTTATGTTCTGTTACATTGTTAGTCGTTACTTTCTTCATATTCTGTACCATTGTTATTCGTTACTTTCTTTATGTTCCGTAACATTGTTAGTCGCTACTTTCTTTATGTTCTGTACCATTGTTAGTCGTTACTTTCTTTATGTTCCGTAACATTGTTAGTCGTTACTTTCTTCATGTTCTGTACCATTGTTAGTCGTTACTTTCTTTATGTTCTATACCATTGTTAGTCGTTACTTTCTTTATGTTCTGTAACATTGTTAGTCGTTACTTACTTCATGTTCTGTACCATTGTTAGTCGTTACTTTCTTTATGTTCCGTGACATTGTTAGTCGTTACTTTCTTTATGTTCTGTAACATTGTTAGTCGTTACTTACTTCATGTTCTGTACCATTGTTAGTCGTTACTTTCTTTATGTTCCATAACATTGTTAGCCGTTACTTTCTTTATGTTCTGTACCATTGTTAGTCGTTACTTTCTTTATGTTCTATACCATTGTTAGCCGTTACTTTCTTCATGTTCTGTACCATTGTTAGTCGTTACTTTCTTTATGTTCTGTACCATTGTTAGTCGTTACTTTCTTTATGTTCTATACCATTGTTAGCCGTTACTTTCTTCATGTTCTGTACCATTGTTAGTCGTTACTTTCTTTATGTTCCATAACATTGTTAGCCGTTACTTTCTTTATGTTCTGTACCATTGTTAGTCGTTACTTTCTTTATGTTCTGTACCATTGTTAGTCGTTACTTTCTTTATGTTCTATACCATTGTTAGCCGTTACTTTCTTCATGTTCTGTACCATTGTTAGTCGTTACTTTCTTTATGTTCCATAACATTGTTAGCCGTTACTTTCTTTATGTTCTGTACCATTGTTAGTCGTTACTTTCTTTATGTTCTATACCATTGTTAGCCGTTACTTTCTTCATGTTCTATACCATTGTTAGTCGTTACTTTCTTTATGTTCTGTACCATTGTTAGTCGTTACTTTCTTTATGTTCTATACCATTGTTAGCCGTTACTTTCTTCATGTTCTGTACCATTGTTAGTCGTTACTTTCTTTATGTTCCGTGACATTGTTAGTCGTTACTTTCTTTATGTTCTGTAACATTGTTAGTCGTTACTTTCTTCATGTTCTGTACCATTGTTAGTCGTTACTTTCTTTATGTTCTATACCATTGTTAGCCGTTACTTTCTTTATGTTCTGTACCATTGTTAGTCGTTACTTTCTTTATGTTCTATACCATTGTTAGTCGTTACTTTCTTTATGTTCTGTACCATTGTTAGTCGTTACTTTCTTTATGTTCTATACCATTGTTAGCCGTTACTTTCTTCATGTTCTGTACCATTGTTAGTCGTTACTTTCTTTATGTTCCGTGACATTGTTAGTCGTTACTTTCTTTATGTTCTGTAACATTGTTAGTCGTTACTTTCTTCATGTTCTGTACCATTGTTAGTCGTTACTTTCTTTATGTTCTATACCATTGTTAGTCGTTACTTTCTTTATGTTCTGTACCATTGTTAGTCGTTACTTTCTTTATGTTCTATACCATTGTTAGTCGTTACTTTCTTTATGTTCTATACCATTGTTAGTCGTTACTTTCTTTATGTTCTGTACCATTGTTAGTCGTTACTTTCTTTATGTTCTGTACCATTGTTAGTCGTTACTTTCTTTATGTTCCATAACATTGTTAGCCGTTACTTTCTTCATGTTCTGTACCATTGTTAGTCGTTACTTTCTTTATGTTCTGTACCATTGTTAGTCGTTAGTTACTTTATGTTCCGTGACATTGTTAGTCGTTACTTTCTTTATGTTCTGTAACATTGTTAGTCGTTACTTTCTTCATGTTCTGTACCATTGTTAGTCGTTACTTTCTTTATGTTCTATACCATTGTTAGCCGTTACTTTCTTTATGTTCTGTACCATTGTTAGTCGTTACTTTCTTTATGTTCTATACTATTGTTAGTCGTTACTTTCTTTATGTTCTGTACCATTGTTAGTCGTTACTTTCTTTATGTTCTATACCATTGTTAGTCGTTACTTTCTTTATGTTCTATACCATTGTTAGTCGTTACTTTCTTTATGTTCTGTACCATTGTTAGTCGTTACTTTCTTTATGTTCTGTACCATTGTTAGTCGTTACTTTCTTTATGTTCCATAACATTGTTAGCCGTTACTTTCTTCATGTTCTGTACCATTGTTAGTCGTTACTTTCTTTATGTTCTGTACCATTGTTAGTCGTTACTTTCTTTATGTTCCGTAACATTGTTAGTCGCTACTTTCTTTATGTTCTGTACCATTGTTAGTCGTTACTTTCTTTATGTTCCGTAACATTGTTAGTCGTTACTTTCTTCATGTTCTGTACCATTGTTAATCGTTACTTCCTTTATGTTCTGTACCATCGTTAGTCGTTACTTTCTTTATGTTCTGTACCATTGTTAGTCATTACTTTATGTTCTGTACCATTTGATTTGTTTTGAATTTCGCGCAAAGCTACACAAGGGCTATCTGCGCTAGCAGTCTCTAATTTAGCAGTGTAGGAATAGAGGGAAGGCAGCTAATCATCACCACCCACTGCCATCTCTTGGGCTGCTCTTTTACCAACGAATTGTTGAATTGACCGTCACATTATAATACCCCCATGGCTGAAAGGGCGAGTATGTTTTGTGTAACGGGGATTCAAACCAGCGAGCCTCAAATTACAAAATGAATGCTTTTACCACACGCCCATGCTGGGCCTTCCTCTGCAAAAGCAGTTTTGTTCTTTTCGATATGGCATCGATAACCTATTTTGTGGGTATTTGTGAGTGGAATATTTCTTACCGGGAGTCTGCTTTACAGACACAGGCTTGCCTTTTGAAATCGATTTCTAATCTTTTGTACCCTAACGTGACTGCAAAATTCTTATTTAGTTTGGGATCGAATACCTTAACATAATGAAAGAAGAATCCATAACTAGCAGTAGTTTATTTATGTTGTGAAGATGATATACTTTGTTTGATGACTTTATCATTAGTGTATAAATGGCGGTACAGTCTGCTTATGTAGATCATTTCCATAGTATGCTGGGATTGGTCGACTAACACTTTAAGCAAAGCAGACGTCATCGTATCTTTCCTGATGTCTCGTCGCAATTCATGAATAATACGGAATACTTTAACTTTACGATTCACCCAAAATGACAAATGATAAAAGAGTATAAGAGACCATTATATGTAGCAGATGTTGAATGACCAAGAATTTACATATAAGACCAGATAATATACCTGATTTGCATAATAATAAATTAAAATAATGGTTGATTTTTCATTCTTAGTATGATTTTGACAGAAATCACTCTTTTTATAACGTTAGTTTTTTACTGTTTTAATTATGACGTAAATTCTGATAATATTTTGTTCGAGGCATTAGACAGAACAATATTCTGTTTTAAAAGATCTACATTTCGGGTTTCATTGTTGCTCTAGGAACTATTTCTTCCATTGTAATGTTCAAGACTGGTAATCATGACTACACAGTATTGGTCAATACTATTAGTTTCTGTACAAACGAAAGTTAGGTCAACCTTAGACCATTCAATCTCGACAAATTATTAGCAGACATTCTATTGCTAACTCCAAAGACCAAGTTTAAACTAAACAGATGCACATAAATCGATGGATGTATACATGTAGGTGATTTAATAGATGTATACATGTAGGTGATTTAATAGATGTATGGAGAATGGGAATAGTATGAGTACTGATTTCAATCAGCATTAAAAAAAATTTAAATGGACTAAATAGTTCATCTTTATAATTAATTTACGAGTCATCAAATGTTAATATTAAACCTATTATATTTCTCAGCACTGCATATTGTATTTAGTAATTAGGGATTTTACAATAATACTGTTTCAAACATACTATAATTGCCGTATCAATTTCCAACGAAGATATTTGCTCAATCCGGAGCACATCCGTAGTGGTTAGAACACTGTTTATACAAGCCATTTGTTACATCAACAACTGTTATGATTTGAACATCTTTTACAAGCTGGCTAAACATGATTATAACGAATTTACCTTGTTCTCAGACATTAACACTAGGCCTTTTACATTTTTAACGCAGCATTCTATCGTCAGTCCCTTACTGCGTTATTGTGAACCAGCCAGCTTGATGGACTCTGAGCGCAACACGTCGTTAGCAAAAAATATCGATAACATAGCGTGGTTGGAACACTTATTATACACTGTATTGATGGAATAACACGTTAATATTTGATACAAGTTAATTAATTATAACCACCAGCTTCAAAAATGAGTTCCCAACATAACAAATGTAGATTAACACGTTCTCATGTTACAGCCATACATCCATCTTTTATAAATAGTTTCTACACCTTTCCGTGATGGGAACTGGAGTAAATATTTACTCTGTCGTTGACTTTCTATGAAAACTCTGCATCATCCATGAAACCGACCATATTACTTTTAAACGTTCGTCTATCATGTTGTAAGGTCCTTATCACTATATATCTGGCCACAAACTGTCATTGTTGTTTTCCAGGTTTCGTCCAATATTGTAACAAACTTTCATCTTAGATGCACGTATTTATTTTTAATGCAGCAATCTGTCTTTACCTCACCAGCGTGTCCAGCAAGTAGCTTCAGAGGCTTATGATCATTTTTAGTGGCAAGATATTAGTGAATTATACAAGTTGGTGTTTGTTCTTAAGATACAAATAAAAATAATGGATTTCAGGTTGAATAAACGAACAAGCAATATACGAGACATACTTAGTTCGTTTGAAGGCTTATTTGTAAAAAACAATTCACTTATAATCTGTTTGTTTGTTAAACACAACATGTGGGCCATCTGTACTCTCCCACGATAGGTATTGAAACCAAGTTTCTGGCGTTGTAAGTCCGCAGACATACTGATGTGCCATTACGAACCAATACACTATTGACCAAATAACGAGGCATAACAAAATCGATTGAAATGTATGCACTCCTGTTTACCGGAGAAATGGTGTATGTAAGCAACAGCTGTTTTACTGAATAATTATTTATTAAAATATAATTATATTTATTTGTGTTTATTCGGTGCTTGTAAGAGAAACACAGACTCTCTTGTGTCGAATAAATACAACAAAAGCAGCGAACTTGGCAACAATGTTTTTATCAGTAGATGAGATTTGGTGCGCCTTATAGCAACATAATAATGCATAATTTAATATGTACTTTATCTTTTCAACAAGAAAAATTTCCAGAGGCTTACTGAAGATAAATCAAAGTGGCATGTTGTATATGTATAATATATATTACTGAATAGTAGTAGGAACCGTAGATAAAAGAAAAGGGTATGTGGATACTTTCTTATAGCAAAGCCACATCAGCCTATCTGCTGCGTCCACCACAGGGAATCGAACCCCTGATTTAAGTGTTGTAAATCCGTAGATTGCTCGCTGTACTAGGGGGAGGCAGAGAAAACAGGGGCAAGGAATTAAGTTATCATCCTTGTGGTATTACTATCAACTGTCTTGGTAGTTAGAAATAGTATCAAGAGCTGCTGGATTGTTATATCATGAATAGAAACTAATCACTTAATAGTTACTAAGTTATACAATATGGGAAAAGATGGTATAAATAAAAAATAGCAAATTTTATTTTAGTGTTTTTCTAAAAAATCATCTCTTGTGAAAGTTTGTAAAATGGACGGCAATTGCAAGTTGTGGAGACACAAGCGTAGAGGACGACATTTCGAAAGACCTGAAGACGAAAGACCTGAAGACTTTCGAAACATCGTCCTCTACACTTGTGTCTCCACAACAGGCAGTTGCCGCCCATTCTACAAAGTTTCATCATGAATACACTGTCTAAACAATCTATCAAAAAATCACCTCTTATATTTCAAAAATACCATGATGTTTATTTTTATAAATATTTGAAAACAATACCATGTAACATGCAATTAATAATTCAATAGTGTTTGTATCGAGAATACAGTAAACTTCAAAGAATGACTTTTACCTTTGTTATTAAGCGCATACCTACACAATGTGCTGTGGTCACTGTGGGTATCAAAATTCGATTTTTAGTGCTATAGACCCTTAGTTTTACGGCTGCGTAACCGGAGGGATATATATTTTACTAAAACTGTTTCCTTGGTTTAATAAGGCAATGAGTTATACAGAGGGAACAATATATGCTCTAAATGACCCCAAACAATCAATATAACCTGAATGAGGCTATAGAACAAAATAAGTATGTTTACTTTTAATGTAATAATTAAAACATGCTATGCAATTTTGCTTTTAATGTTATTATGTTTTAAACACATATTAAAAATTAAGCACATAAATAAACCTTTAGGTACACAAACAAATGACTAGATCAAGTGTAGCCTACGTTTTAACTGGAATTTAATTTGTTGTTATATAAGTATTATCTATCATTAACAAAGCTTTTGACTGAGCTCAAGAATAACATTCAACATAATCATTCAACACAACTAGGTAGACTTGGTTAACGTGTATTTGAATAATAAATCATAGCCACTCAACACAACTAGTTAGACTTGGTTAACGTGTATTTGAATAATAAATCATAGCCACTAAACACAACTAAGTAGACTCAGTTAACGTGTATTTGAATAATAAATCATAGCTACTCAACACAACTAGGTAGACTCAGTTAACGTGTATTTGAATAATAAATTATAGCCACTCAACACAACTAGGTAGACTCAGTTAACGTGTATTTGAATAATAAATCATAGCTACTCAACACAACTAGGTAGACTTAGTTAACGTGTATTTGAATAATAAATCATAGCCACTCAACACAACTAGGTAGACTTAGTTAACGTGTATTTGAATAATAAATTATAGCCACTCATCACACCCAGGTAGACTCAGTTAACGTGTATTTGAATAATAAATCATAGCTACTCAACACAACTAGGTAGACTCAGTTAACGTGTATTTGAATAATAAATTATAGCCACTCAACACAACTAGGTAGACTCAGTTAACGTGTATTTGAATAATAAATCATAGCTACTCAACACAACTAGGTAGACTTAGTTAACGTGTATTTGAATAATAAATCATAGCCACTCAACACAACTAGGTAGACTTAGTTAACGTGTATTTGAATAATAAATTATAGCCACTCATCACACCCAGGTAGACTCAGTTAACGTGTATTTGAATAATAAATCATAGCCACTCAACACAACTAAGTAGACTCAGTTAACGTGTATTTGAATAATAAATCACAGCCACTCAACACAACTAGGTAGACTTGGTTAACGTGTATTTTTGTTAAACAACAATTATTGAATTTTAGTCATGTACATGAAATACTTCACGATCAGAAGAAAGTGTAACGTATGTTAGTTGATTGTAGCAAAAATATCCATTTTATCTGCTTAATAGCAACTGCTGGTGAGCAACTGACTTATAATAAAATATATTTGTTAGTCCTTATAACTTATTACATTAAGGATATGAAAAACACTGAACTAAATACTGTTTATTGCAAAAACTTCCGTCTTATTAATTTAATCTGACCAAGTCACCTCTATTTAAACAGCAATTAGACTATCTTGTTATTATTATTGGACTTACTTAATTCTGTTTATTGAAACTTATTTTATTACCTGGTAGAATAAAGGTAACGCTATTAAAAAACCGATTAATCTATCCCTTTGTGTTACCACATTTTTGTGAGGTAAAAATCCAAGTTATTACTGTTTTAGTCTATGAAAAAAGTTTATTTATGTGTAGTTTAGTTTTGTACATTTCTATTTTTTTTTAATTTTGTACAAAGTTACACGAGGGTTATCTGCGAAAGCCGTCCTTAAGTTAGCAGTAAAAGACTGGAGAGAAGATAGCTAGTCATCACAACCCACCGTCAACTTTTAGGTCAGTCTTTTACCAACGAATAGGAGGGGTGGACCATCATATTATAACACTACCATGGCTGAAAGGACGAGCGCCTTTACCACCTTACCAAGCCGGGCTTGCACGTTTCTATTAAATACTTTACAAGTATTGTTGTATTCTCATAATTGTTAGAAATGTCAAATACTTAGTTTTACTGAATTGTAGTTATTAGCTTTCTATTGTTATATACTACAGTCAATTTTAAAATGAAACTAAAGTGGTTCCTTGGTGGAATAGTGGTCCGTCTACAGATTTGAAACGTTAAAACCAAGGGTTCAGTTCTTTTTGGTGGATATAGCAGACAGTCTGATGTGGCAATGCTATATAAAAAGACACACAGACACAGTTTAGTGAAAATACAGTACTGCGCAAAAGTCAGAAATTATATTTCAGGCTACTTTTATAGAATAATATAAAGTAAGTTACAGGTGAAACATCAAAATGTTATTAATCAGTGATGACGAGAAACCCACTTGTTGAGAAATTTATATGCAAAAAACGGCTCGTTTGGGCTGAGAAAACACTTTACATAGAAGAGCGAACAACGTTTCGACCTTCTTCGGTCATCGTCAGGTTCACAAAGAAAGAGGTAACTGACCGGAAGCTGACCACATGTTTGAAAGGGGTTGTGTAACTGTGTGTCGAAATGTAGAGGGCGGTATTAGATGTTTGAATATATAATTTATTATATTAATATAGGTATAAAGGCGTTCCTTTATATTGGTTTATTTTGGGTTTAAGTTGTTGTATAAGTAAGGCTTCTTTAATTTTACGTTTGTTTATGTTTGTTTCTTTATTTAATATTTGAGTGTTTTCTATGGTTATGTTGTGTTTATTTGACTTGCAGTGTTCGAAAACGTGTGAAGGTGACTTTTATGTTCTTTGAATCTGGTTTCCATTTTCTACTTGTTTCTCAATATAGAAGTCGTGGCAGTTATCACATTGTATTTTATAAATAATGTTGGTGTGGTGTTTGTCAGTGTAGTTTTTACATAGTATAGACCTCAGTTTTGTGCCGGGTTTTTGAATAAACTTGGTATTAATTGGAATGTCATATTTTGTTACTAAATTTTTGCCAAATGTTGGTTATTTGTTTGCTGATGTCGGGAATATATGGTATACAGCAGTATATGGTTTCGTGGTTTTTTGATTCGTGAGCTGTATTTACTTTAGTTGGTTGATTTTGCTTTCTGTCTAGGTGTGTGCGTATAATGTTTTCTACGGTTTGTGGAGGAAACTTATTGATGTTGGTGAAGTATTGTTTTATTTTGTCTAATTCATCGTTAATTTTATCTGGTGAGCATAGTTTTATGGCTGTGTTTATTTGGTTTCTTAGTATGTTGAGTTTTTGTGTTGTTTCATGTGCTGAGTCCCAAGGAATGTATAGTCCAGTATGGGTGATTTTTCGGTGGATTTCTGTTTGAAATTGTGTATCAGTTCTTGTAATTTTGAGGTTAAGAAATGATATTTGATTGTTTTCTTCCTGTTCACATGTGAAGTTGATGTTGGGATGTATAGAGTTAATGTGATTGAAAAAATTAAGTATGTGTTCTGTAGATTTGAATCCCGCAACCGTGTCATCTACATATCTATACCAGTATAGTGGTGGATGTAATGCTGTGTTAATTGCTTGTGTTTCAACTTGTGTCATAAAATATTGGCTAGAACTGGTGATACTGGGTTGCCCATGCTTAGGCCGTTTGTTTGTATATAGTTTTGGTTGTTGAACATGAAGTTTGTCTTTATCGTGGTGAATTCTATGAGGGTTGCTAACTGGTTACTGGGAATTTCTATAGTTGGGTTAGGGTCTCGGATATAGAGTTCTAAGGCTATCTTGCAGGCTTCAGTGGTTGGAACTTCTGTAAAGAGGATATAACATCGAAACTGGCCATTAAGGCTTTATGATTAAGTTGATTTAGATTAGACTTGAAATTAAAAGAGTCTTTGATAAATGAGCTGGCTGATGTTACATATTTGGAGAATGCCCATGCTATGTATTTACCAAGGTTGTAATTAAACGATTCATATGTGGACATTATTGGTCGTAATGGACAATCTGGTTTATGAGGTTTGGGGATGCCGTATATTTGCGGTGTGCGTGAGTCGGTTTTACGTAGGTAGGAATAAAGTGTTTGTGAAATGGTGTTGGCTTTTTTCATTTGTAGTAGTAATTTGTTCAGTTGCGTCTCGTGTGTCTTTGTTGGATTTGTGTGTATTGGTTTAAATTTGTTCGTGTCTGATAGGATGTTATTCATTTTTTGGATGTATTCATTCGTGTTCATTATGACTATAGCGTTACCTTTATCTGCTTTTAGAATTTTTTATGTTTTGTCTTGTTTTAGGTTTTATGCAATTAATGTCTCTTTTTGTAAGGTTGTTTTTCAGTTTTCTGTTTTGTGAAATTATGTTGATGGTTTTGTGAGAAAATTCTTTGAAAAAATCGTTTAAGATGTTGTTTTTAGGTGTTTCTGGAAAATATAAATTTGTAATTTTACCTGGAAGGTTGGCTGTTGGATGTCAATAAAATTATTTAAGTTGTCTTCTTTCTGTTGGTTGTTTTGGTTGTTTCCTTGTTTTTTGTTCTCTGTAGAAAGTATCACAAGTCTCCTGGCTAGGTCTTCTAAACATGTTTTGATTTCTATGGTTGGAATGTACCTAGGTGCTATAGCGAAGTTGAGTCCTTTGTTAAGTAGATGTATCTCGTCTGTGTTTAATTGACGGTCGGATCTGTTAATTATGAGGTTAGTCAACGGTTTGTCGTTTTGGTGTCTTTTCTGTTGTTTGCATCTTAGTTTTTCTAGTTTTTTGTTGTGGCAGATCTTTTTGTCTCTGTCGTTTTAGTATTGATTTGGTTTATGTTTCGTTGTATAAGTCCGTAAATCTCTGGTTTAATGCAGCATGCCAGTTGATGGTCTAGATTCATTTTTTGTTTTTTGTAAGTCATGTAGTTCTTTGTATTTTGTGTTCAACATGGCTTTCAGTAGTTTTCTGTAAATTTTGGATAATGTTTGTGTATGTATTAAAATTTTTGAAAGTTTTACCTTTACAAAATTAGGGGTTAGTTGTTCTTTTCTACATTGTTGAATAAAATAAATGTCATTTCTTCTATTAATAATTCGTTGGTTTAAATTTCTTAGTTTCTTAACGATCGTGTGAGCGTGTACTGTTAATAGTGGTGTACGGTATGCTAGTTCAGACATAATGGTAACAGGTAACAGGTAAGTACAAATACACTGAGAAAAAAACACAAAAACTTACACTTCTCATTACAGTCGCCGTGATGAAATAATAATCAGTGATGACGAAACCCACTTGTTGAGAAATTTATATGCAAAAAACGGCTCGTTTGGGCTGAAAACACTTTACATAGAAGAGCGAACAACGTTTCGACCTTCTTCGGTCATCGTCAGGTTCACAAAGAAAGAGGTAACTGACCGGAAGCTGACCACATGTTTGAAAGGGGTGTGTGCAACTGTGTGTCGAAATGTAGAGGGGCGGTATTAGATGTTTGAATATATAATTTATTATATTAATATAGGTATAAGGCGTTCCTTTATATTGGTTTATTTTGGGTTTAAGTTGTTGTATAAGTAAGGCTTCTTTAATTTTACGTTTGTTTATGTTTGTTTCTTTATTTAATATTTGAGTGTTTTCTATGGTTATGTTGTGTTTATTTGACTTGCGGTGTTCGAAAACGTGTGAGAGGTGACGTTTTTATGTTCTTTGAATCTGGTTTCCATATTTCCAAAGAACATAAAATACCACTAATCACTATATCTAGTACTAAATTAAATAAACCTATTTAACAACAACTACAACTAACAAAATAATAAAGAAAAATTCTGCAACTATATTAAACTACCAATTCATTAAAACGTCTAAAGAAACCATTTCTACGCCCTTCTGAATCTTTCAAAGACGGCTTCATGACTCTTTGTGAACCTACGAGAATCATAAAATCAAATGTCAGTCTTTATCCGGCCCAACCGTTTTACGCCAATTCGTGATATAATTTCTGGTCATCTGACCACAAATAAACGTCTTCACACAACAAGATTTCGTGATATTCAATGGAACTGTCTGACCGCCGCTATCGCAGAATGAACACTGTTCGCTCGTGAAAGAGAAGGTTGCTGTTGAGGCGAACCGTCAACAAACTGGTGAAAACTTTCAAAGGTAATTACGCCAGATCTGAAATATTGTACGACTGGCTAGTTGGGACTGTATTGGTTTAAAAGAAAACGGTTGAACAAATCGAAAAAATTCTTACAAACGGAAATCAACTTTTGGAGACACAAAGTGCCAAACTGAATTCCTGGTCAGCTCATCGCCATATGGCTGAAGCAGATAATCGATTTTTTCCGGGAATCGGGCGTCACAAGACCACTGACAAAAACGAAAACGACGGCAATGACAACGAATTAGGCTTGATCAACGAACCGACTAAAGCCGGAAATACCATTTAGGCATAATTAACCGCATAAAACATCATGAATACGAACGCTATGGTGTAACTGTACAGACCATTAAAACACAGGCTCGAACAAACAATTCTGAAGCAGATCAAGATGCAACTGAACAATGCTCGAAACGGTTCATTATTTGAATGCCATTTAACGGTTTTATTACTGTAACGATGAAAAATTGCACTGCAACGCAACATCACTGCGTTTCTGCAAACCCTTTCGCAATGTCAATCGGTGACCACATGAATCGTTTAATTACAACCTTGGTAAATACATAGCATGGGCATTCTCCAAATATGTAACATCAGCCAGCTCATTTATCAAAGACTCTTTTAATTTCAAGTCTAATCTAAATCAACTTAATCATAAAGCCTTAATGGCCAGTTTCGATGTTATATCCCCTTTACAGAAGTTCCAACCACTGAAGCCTGCAAGATAGCCTTAGAACTCTATATCCGAGACCCTAACCCAACTATAGAAATTCCCAGTAACCAGTTAGCAACCCTCATAGAATTCACCACGATAAAGACAAACTTCATGTTCAACAACCAAAACTATATACAAACAAACGGCCAAGCATGGGCAACCCAGTATCACCAGTTCTAGCCAATATTTTATGACACAAGTTGAAACACAAGCAATTAACACAGCATTACATCCACCACTATACTGGTATAGATATGTAGATGACACGGTTGCGGGATTCAAATCTACAGAACACATACTTAATTTTTCAATCACATTAACTCTATACATCCCAACATCAACTTCACATGTGAACAGGAAGAAAACAATCAAATATCATTTCTTAACCTCAAAATTACAAGAACTGATACACAATTTCAAACAGAAATCCACCGAAAATCACCCATACTGACTATACATTCCTTGGGACTCAGCACATGAAACAACACAAAAAACTCAACATACTAAGAAACCAAATAAACACAGCCATAAAACTATGCTCACCAGATAAAATTAACGATGAATTAGACAAAATAAAACAATACTTCACCAACATCAATAAGTTTCCTCCACAAACCGTAGAAAACATTATACGCACACACCTAGACAGAAAGCAAAATCAACCAACTAAAGTAAATACAGCTCACGAATCAAAAAACCACGAAACCATATACTGCTGTATACCATATATTCCCGACATCAGCAAACAAATAACCAACATTTGGCAAAATTAGTAACAAAATATGACATTCAATTAATACCAAGTTTATTCAAAACCCGGCACAAAACTGAGGTCTATACTATGTAAAACTACACTGACAAACACCACACCAACATTATTTATAAAATACAATGTGATAACTGCCACGACTTCTATATTGAGAAACAAGTAGAAAATGGAAACCAGATTCAAAGAACATAAAAGTCACCTTCACACGTTTTCGAACACTGCAAGTCAAATAAACACAACATAACCATAGAAAACACTCAAATATTAAATAAAGAAACAAACATAAACAAACGTAAAATTAAAGAAGCCTTACTTATACAACAACTTAAACCCAAAATAAACCAATATAAAGGAACGCCTTTATACCTATATTAATATAATAAATTATATATTCAAACATCTAATACCGCCCTCTACATTTCGACACACAGTTACACAACCCCTTTCAAACATGTGGTCAGCTTCCGGTCAGTTACCTCTTTCTTTGTGAACCTGACGATGACCGAAGAAGGTCGAAACGTTGTTCGCTCTTCTATGTAAAGTGTTTTCTCAGCCCAAACGAGCCGTTTTTTGCATATAAAAATGTTATTAATCTTCATATTTAGTACAACAGAAACTCAGTGGAAGTGTTTGAGTTCAGTAAACAGTTAATATATTGTGTGTTCCTCTTTAGCTTTAATAACTGTAAACAGTCTTTTAGGCATTGTTACAAGATATTTAATTAAAATGCCTTTTGGGATTCTCTTGATGACAAGAAACCCACTTGAAATAAAAATGTATCTCAGAACGGCTGGTATGGGTAATAACACTTTTATTGATGAAGAGAGAACAACGTTTAAACTTTCCTAGGTCATCTTCAGGTTAACAAAGAGAGAGTTTAAAACTGACCGGCAACTTTGTTAATCTGAAGATACCTAGGAAGGTCTAAACGTTGTTTTCTCTTTAGCAATGAAAGTGTTAATACCCATACCAGCCGTTCTGAGATACACTTTTGAGATTTTGCTCCAAATGTCTTTAAAACAGTTCCATAAAGTTTATTTGGAAGTAACTTTTGAATTGTCAGGTTTTTGCTCTACCAAATTTCAACTCTGCTCAACTCAGATTGGAATTTGTGGGATTCATTGCATAATTTGAATAATTCCAGCAATTTTATTTTCTTAGTTGCGTAATTTCTGCGTAAATTGGAAGAATATTAGGGGGCATTATATTCTTGGTAGTATAATTCTTCATGAATAATACGCATATCAGTGATGGTACTTACGCTGGTCCATTATTCCATCTATTTTACAAATACCTCCTGTAGCTTCAGCAGAAAAGCACCCCCAAACCACCACACTGACTCCCCCATGTTTCATGGTTGGTACTATGTATTGGGGTAAGTATATTTCCGTCTGATGTAAAATATACATTTTTAACCAAATATTAAATTTTGGACTAAATATCCAGTTCTCGTTGAGTCTTCTTGATACTGTAGATATGGACACTTTTATGTCATTTAACACATGATTGTTTATCTCATATTTGAGATCAGTGGGAGTCTTCCTGAAGGATACTTAACATCAGTATCATCGAGTTAAAGTCTTCTGCCTCTTCAATACCTATTTTCAGTTATAACCGTCTCAATCTGACGATCTAGGGTGTACTTGATAGGGGAGCTTTTCAATTTGTCGGAGAGCCAAACCAATATGATGACATAATTTTCTTCTCTACTGACAATTATCCACACGTTTTAGGGCCGTGACATGAGAACAAAACTTAATATATAGTCAACGTTGTACACACACAATTCTTCAACGAAAATATGCGGATAAAACATTAAATATATAAATTTGTCGTCACTGCTGTTCTTACAACTAAACCGAGGAAGCTTCTGACAGTACTTAGTACCAATAATCTCTGCAGTACCTTAGGTTGTTTATGGATAAGAAAAAAAATCGTTAAACTAACATTAAATATAAATGAGTTGACTTCACCTAATGATTTCAAGAGACAAAGACAAAAAAAAAATGATTGGGAAAGCTCTACAAGCGCTCATTTGATGAAAAACAAATATTATACAATATCTCTGACTCATTCTTAAAAACAGCCTATATAATATATGGAACAAAATAGTCATTTACAACACTAGAAAACAAGATTGACAACATCCATTTTATTCTGTTACATGTTGATCGCTTCTGTTGAATCTAATTAAATAAAATATTTATAAAATGAATATTATTTAACCTGAGCAATGGCTCACCTAGTGTGGTTAATTGGGAGTACTTGAAAATGAAACCGACATGAATTATTGTTATGGACGTAGTTTCACCTACTAAAATTAGTTCAAAGATAGTTTTACCGTATTAAATACTTTTGGTAAGGAATTAGAAACTAGGTCATTACCAGATCATTGCTGACACTTTCATAACCTGCGTTACGTGAATATTATTAAACAAACAGCGTGTGTTCATTATTCATGGCCCGGCATGGCCAAGCGCGTAAGGCGCGCCAAACATGCTCGCCCTCCCAGCCGTGGGGGGCGTTATAATGTTACGGTCAATCCCACTATTCGTTGGTAAAAGAGTAGCCCAAGAGTTGGCGGTGGGTGGTGATGACTAGCTGCCTTCCCTCTAGTCTTACACTGCTAAATTAGGGACGGCTAGCACAGATAGCCCTCGAGTAGCTTTGTGCGAAATTCCAAAAAACAAACAAACAAATTCATTATTCATGACGTAATTTAGACGTTTTCTGTATTACACTTAATGATTTTCAACAGATCCATTAGATATTTATAAAAAAAAATAATTACGAATTCACATTTGGTTCTTATATGTGGATATAAAATACCATTTACAACACTGAAAGCACGTTTTATTTCGTTCTATCTTCCTTCAACTTTACTATTAACAAAGATGGAATCTAGTGTTCATTAGCCTTTAAATTTCACTGCTCTTTAAAGTGTAAATATGGAACAATTGAATTGTTTATAATCAGTTGACAACATGACTGGGTTAAATTTTTATGGCCAAGTGTGTTAAGGCGTTCGACTCGTAATCTGAGGGTCGCGGGTTCTCGTTGGTAAAAGAGTAGCCCAAGAATTGACGGGAGGTAGTGATGACAAGCTGTCTTCCCTCTATTCTTGCACTGCCAAATTAGAGACGGTTAGCGCAGATAGCACTCGAGTAGCTTTGCCCGAAATAAAAAAAAAAATAATAATTTTTATGTTACTTTATTGGCACCGTTATAAATTAGAGAGCACTTATTTCATCATTACAAAGTTGTAATTAATTATTAAAACGGGATATTATTCAATAATCTCATTATTATTATTATTACTTATAAGAAAGGTGTTACTATGTTTTTGTTTTGTTTTTGAATTTAGCACAAAGCTACTCGAGGGCTATCTGTGCTAGCCGTCCCTAAGTTAGCAGTGTAAGACTAGAGGGAAGGCAGCTAGTCATCACCACCCATCGCCCACTCTTGGGCTACTCTTTTACCAACGAATAGTGGGATTTACCGTCACGTTATAACGCCCCCACGGCTGGGAAGGCGAGCATGTTTGGCGCGACGGGGATGCGAACTCGCAAACCTCGGATTACGAGTCGCACGCCTTAACACGCTTGGCCATGCCGGGCCAGGGGGGGGGGGGCTTAATACTGATATTATGCGCTAGCTGTAACTGTAGAAACAGAACTTAAACCAGTTACAAATTTTTTTCTTCTACAGATCTTCAAAAAGTTGCAAAATAAATTAATGATAAGAATAAAAAGTATTTTGGCGGACTTAATTCGAAGTGCAACAAATTTAGGATATGCATATTTATTTCTATACCTCTAATTGCAACAAATTTAGGATATGCATATTTATTTCTATACCTATGATATAAAATCAATTTTTTCCTTAAAATAACAAAATCTATATTCAAAGATGTATGTATTTTTTATAGCAAAGCCACGTCGGGGTATCTGTGGAGTCCACTGAGGGGAATCGAATTCTTGATTTTAGTAAATTCTTAGACTTACTCCTATATCAGCGGGGATCATATTCAAACGTAAATAATGAAAACTCTGTGTTAACACCAAGTGAGAATAAATGCAAAAAAAGATAAAACGTGATGTTAAACTTCTATAATGGACAAAAATAAAATGAAATGACAGTCATCGAGAAATTCAGTAACTTCAGTAATCAATCTGAACATCAAGTACTCAAATGTTTGCTTCTTACACTCCATATAACCTGAACGGTCAAAAAATTGTCCTACTTACATTCAAGAGTTTATTACCGAATAACTATTTTTTTTTTTGCTTTTCTTGAAATTTCATATTGATATCAACATAGATTCGTCAGTCTTCCTATTGGCTGCACGATCAATCAGAGAAGAAACTTATTAAGATCAAAAATGCTTTTTAAGAGGGAATTTCGCAAACAAATTGGGTTTTCTCCATCAAATAGTTAAAGTAAACATTTCGAATACAACAGTTTGAGTGGGAAGAAATACATGAAGAGAGGAACCTGTTTGAGTGAATATTTGATGTTGTTCAGTTTATATATATAAATATATATCTTATTTTATTCATGTTAATATTATTATTATAAACATACATGATTTTATTGTACCATGTTGAATTAATTAATTTTTATTTGAATATCTCTCTTTTGATACTTTTTATAGAAAAGTGATCATAGTTGTGATGTTTTCTGTTGCTTAGTAAATTGTCAAGGAACAGTGGAATCCAACAAAAAGAAAGTCTTAGCGCTCTATTTTGCTGGATGTACCAATTACATCGAAACCCACACATTTTTACAGCAGTGCGTTACAGTCAATCTTCTTTTTTTAAAAACAAATATTGAAACAGGGCCCGGCATGGCCAGGTGGTTAAGGCGCTCGACTAACAATACGAAGGTCGTGAGGTCAAATCATCGTCAGATCAAACATGCTCGTCCTTTCAGCCGTGGGGACGTTATAATTATGTCGGTCAATCCCACTATTCGTTAGTAAAAAAGTAGCCCAAGATTTGGCGGTGGGTGGTGATGACTAGCTGCCTTCCATCTAGTCTTAAACTGCTAAATTAGGGACGGCTAGCGCAGATAGCCCTTGTGTAGCTTTGCGTGATTGTATTACATATATGCTCTGAACCAAGAGATTGGGTAGACTGCACATTTTACATTTATTTATATGCCACTATTTGTATGCAAATTACGTCGAAGTGTTTCAACGGACATCTACTAATGTAACATATAAAACGAAAAGAAAGGTAAAAACACGATGTTCAATTTGCTTCATTGGACAGAAAACGATAATAACCAATTTATGTTTACTTCACCAAGCTTCTGTGCTAGTTCTCTTTTACAGTGTGAGTCGAATCAGTAGAGAAGATGGTATATAGTGTTGTGAAAGCTAGCTTTGATGTAATCTCCGCTTAAATATGCAAATGGTCAATCACATCGCACAATGATTTTGTCTGTCTCAGCAATATCACTGAGACATCACCTTGATTTATCTTGTTAAAGACTGGAATAAAGCACTTGATTCTCTTTTTGTTAAAGACCGGAATAAAGCACTTGATTCTCTTTGTTAACTTTCTTCTTTTGCTCTTCTTGTTTGACTAATTATTTGCAAAACATTCCCTAAGTCAATGTTAATTGCTTATCTTGATACTTGAAGCTATTAACTTACATAATGTTGTCTTGACAATAGATTTGTTTCTGTGAAGTTCATTTTTTCTTTTTACTTTGAATTATTGTAAGGTTTGTACTTTATGATCGTGAAAGGACACTTCACGAGCCAAGTAAAATTTATGGTGAAGAAAAAGAAGTCGCAGTTGAGATGGAAACAGTTTTAAAGTGTTCAAGAAGTGCGCAGGCTCTCACCGGAGCCTTCCTTTATCATAGTGAGAATTAAACCTATATTTTCACTCCGCCTCAGGACAAGATATTAACGAATGACTTAGGAAAATTCTAGATGCTGAACTTGAGCTGCATTGACGAATTACTACAAGCAGGAGGATAAGGGAACACAGTTGAGACGAACTACTACAAGCAGGAGGATGAGGGAACACAGTTGAGACGAACTACTACAAGCAGGAGGATGAGGGAACACAGTTGAGACGAACTACTACAAGCAGGAGGATAAGGGAACACAGTTGAGACGAATTACTACAAGCAGGAGGATAAGGGAACACAGTTGAGACGAACTACTACAAGCAGGAGGATAAGGGAACACAGTTGAGACGAATTACTACAAGCAGGAGGATAAGGGAACACAGTTGAGACGAACTACTACAAGCAGGAGGATGAGGGAACACAGTTGAGACGAACTACTACAAGCAGGAGGATGAGGGAACACAGTTTAGACGAATTACTACAAGCAGGAGGATAAGGGAACACAGTTGAGACGAACTACTACAAGCAGGAGGATGAGGGAACACAGTTGAGACGAACTACTACAAGCAGGAGGATAAGGGAACACAGTTGAGACAATTACTACAAGCAGGAGGATAAGGGGAACACAGTTGAGACGAACTACTACAAGCAGGAGGATCAGGAACACAGTTGAGACAATTACTACAAGCAGGAGGATAAGGGAACACAGTTGAGACGAACTACTACAAGCAGGAGGATAAGGGAACACAGTTGAGACGAATTACTACAAGCAGGAGGATAAGGGAACACAGTTGAGACGAACTACTACAAGCAGGAGGATGAGGGAACACAGTTGAGACGAACTACTACAAGCAGGAGGATGAGGGAACACAGTTTAGACGAACTACTACAAGCAGGAGGATGAGGGAACACAGTTGAGACGAACTACTACAAGCAGGAGGATGAGGGAACACAGTTTAGACGAATTACTACAAGCAGGAGGATAAGGGAACACAGTTGAGACGAACTACTACAAGCAGGAGGATGAGGGAACACAGTTGAGACGAACTACTACAAGCAGGAGGATAAGGGAACACAGTTGAGACGAATTACTACAAGCAGGAGGATAAGGGAAGACAGTTGAGACGAACTACTACAAGCAGGAGGATCAGGGAACACAGTTGAGACGAACTACTACAAGCAGGAGGATAAAGGAACACAGTTGAGACGAATTACTACAAGCAGGAGGATAAGGGAACACAGTTGAGACGAACTACTACAAGCAGGAGGATGAGGGAACACAGTTGAGACGAACTACTACAAGCAGGAGGATAAGGGAACACAGTTTAGACGAATTACTACAAGCAGGAGGATAAGGGAACACAGTTGAGACGAACTACTACAAGCAGGAGGATAAGGGAACACAGTTGACTCGATAATAAATGTAAATAATTAGTTCCCAGTTTTACTCCTTTCATACAGGGTGTTCGGAAAGTCACTGTGCACTTATATATTTATTAACAGAGATGTTTCAATATAGAATACAGGGGGTAAATATGAATGACAATTATAAATGATGTTGAAAGTGACCTCCGTTGGCATCAATACAGGCCTGGATCCTTCTTATTTTGTTTCTAAACACCGCTATCAGTTGCTAGCTTGAAATAGACTGAATGAATGCTGTTATAAAACTGCACAGTGACTTTCCGAACACCCTGTATTAGAACTACATATCTGCCAAGGTTACAACCAGACAACACTGTAATAAACTCAGGTGTATGAGAGGTCATTCTATCCACTGGCTACTGGTAGTGGTGTTAGAGGTCTGAGTAACATAGGTGCATATTCAGGGTGCCATAAAAACAAAGTGGACTGGACAGAAGCATGAAGTTTGTGAGTTGAGCCAAAGTGGACTGGACAGTCTCTTGTAATTTTAATTTCTTGCTTGTATTAAGTTCATTAAGTTTGTGAGTTGAGCCAGTTCAGTGGAGCAATTATGTTGTTTTGAGTTTAAATGTGGACAAAGTTTGTGTTTATGATATATTTTAATATAACTGGTGAATTAATTACTGCAGTCTCTTGTTTTATTTTAAGTTTTATGAACCTAATTTGAATTATCTTTTAACTTTGAGTTGACACATCCTGTGTTTGATTATAATTTGAACTGTATTGAGTTGTACACATTTCTGCTTTTTTTACCACATTTACTTACCTTGAAACTTATCTATTTTGCACTATATATTAATTTGCACCAGATGCAGTTCAGTTTTATTCAATTTTTATACATACC
Source organism: Tachypleus tridentatus (assembly GCF_004210375.1). Lineage (NCBI taxonomy): Eukaryota > Metazoa > Arthropoda > Merostomata > Xiphosura > Limulidae > Tachypleus > Tachypleus tridentatus. The sequence goes on from NC_134826.1 coordinate 25,275,933, forward strand.
TGTTTGTTTGGGTTAAATGTAATACCGCACTATTTATACTGTGTCCATTTATGGATTGTTCTTCTCTTTAACTTTAATTTATATATGCTTCTAAGTTTATTTTTGTTGTATACTTGTTGGAACGTGTAAATGTCATTTTTTCTTGTATGTAGTTAAAGGTGTTGATTATTGAAGATAAACAATAATTCGGTTTTTTAACACTAATTGTTGATGTTTGGGTATAGAAAGCTACTTTTGTCCTTTCACTAATTTGAACAAAAATACATTGGTCCATTTTAAAATATATTAAGTGGAGATGTTCCATAATTAATTAGCCTTATTGTAAAGAAGGTGTGATTAGTCATAAATTTGTTTTAATCAGTGCCTCAAGTTATGCTTGCAGATAAAAGTCATATTTAAAAAAATCAGTACATCTTTGACATTGACTCCACCGCTCTGAGGGGTGGGCAATAATGAACAGAAATAGTGGAACAGATTATGTAAAGTATAAATATTGCTGTTTTAGGCAATATAGGAGTATGAGATACTGCCGTAGGTTCTAGTTTGTAGTCTTTATATCTAAGTTGCATTAGTCTTCAAAATATAGTTCTTTCTTGTTTAGTTCCATTTTAAACTCAGACCTATTTTGATTAAGGAAACAAAAAAATATTAATTTTGTGTGTTTCTACAGCTGTCTCTTTCCTTGTAACAAAAATACACGTAATATTTTATCATTCAACTAAACTACAGATGTTACATTCCTACAAAAATACACGTAATATTTTATCGTTCAACTTGACTATGGATGTAACATTCCTACAAGAATACACGTAATATTTTATCGTTCAACTAAACTACGGATGTAACATTCCTACAAAAATACACGCAATATTTTATCGTTCAACTTGACTATGGATGTCACATTCCTACAAAAATACACGTAATATTTTATCGTTCAACTTGACTATGGATGTAACATTCCTACAAAAATACACGTAATATTTTATCGTTCAACTAAACTACGGATGTAACATTCCTACAAAAATACACGTAATATTTTATCGTTCAACTTGACTATGGATGTAACATTCCTACAAGAATACACGTAATATTTTATCGTTCAACTAAACTACGGATGTAACATTCCTAAAAAAATACACGCAATATTTTATCGTTCAACTTGACTATGGATGTCACATACCTACAAAAATACACGTAATATTTTATCGTTCAACTGAACTATAGATGTTAATTCCTCCTTTTTAATTTCACCAAATGTTACTTTTTTTAGTTTTCAATAACAGCACAGGATAATGATGTATAAAGTGTTATGTTGTATGATAGATTATTTTATGATATGAATACGACATCCTTGAAACAGTTTTGAGCAAGGCACTTATTTATTTGCTTTGATTTATAATTACGATCATTTGTACTCAGAGGAAAACCTTGTAGGCCAACTGTTTTTACCATTCAGCTGTATAGAAAATGGTTAAATATATTGAATTAGTTAAACAGAAAAACCATAACTTTTAAAGGCCGTGAGAAAAAAATAAAGCGTCTACTATACCACATCTTTAGATATCATGTTTACGTTTTTCAGATAAATCTCAAGATTTAATGCGTAAAAAACACAACAGACCCATAAATTTTGCTCCATTTCAAACACTCTTGGAAGACAAAACCCACATTTAGCATTATTTCTTTGAGCAATAGAACAAAAATTGCAGTTAGTACATTACACTTAAAATAACCTTTCGGAATTAGTTTATGATAATAGATACAAAAAAGAATGTAGAAAAGCTTTATACTGTTGTGCTTTCAAGGTAACTTGTTTTATTTAACCATAATAAAATAAAATTATGTATTGTTCATAATTTTCGATGTGCATTTATGTGAAAAGTAGTACTATAAACTGTGAAGTATAAAGTACTTGAATCTGTTATTTTTGTATTTATGCCGAAGGAAGTAATATTTTCGAACGAAAGACCCCACCTAGTGGTGGATTAAAAATTGAATGTTAGTAACATCTTGGAAATGCAAGAACAATTATCTCGGTTATAATATACCACAGTCTCTATACTTCACTGACAACCTAGCCATGTCGGGCTTTTTTGTTAAGCGCAGGGCTACAAAAAAAAAAAAAAAGACTATGTTGTGTTAACAACAATTATCACATCCCAGTTTCAATTCTCAAACTTGTCATTGAGCTTTTGGGGTGCATAATATTGTAAATAGTCCACGTGTGTGATTTGACCCAAGGATTAATAATCACACCTATGATGGTGAGACCCAGATCGTGTAATTGTAGTGACATGGTTCAGGTTGATACAGTTTTTTTTAAAAGTTTCACTTGTTTGACTTGATTTTCAGTTTTCATATCGGATTATATTAGAATTATGCAGGGTTTTTCACGAATTATTCGTGGATAAAAAAATCCACGAATCAGCTGATTACGACGCCATTTCCCGATTGCAGATATCTTCATTTGTGTATTAGCTACGCGGTTTTAAGTGAAATGCGATTTTTTCGTTTGGCGGATTTCAGAATGAATGACCTGAAGGAGCAACGACTTGCTAGTGAAATTTTGTGTTAAACTTCGAAAATCTGCAACTGAAACTTTTGCTATGATTAACGCGGCTTACGGTGATGTTGCTATGAATCGTACGGCATGTTTCAAGTGGCATGAACGTTTTAAGGATGGTCGACAGTCCATTGAAGATGATGAGCGTCCTGAACGTCCTTCCACGTCAACTGACGACCCACACGTCGACAAAATCAACACCCTTGTGCGGGAAAATCGACGTCTGACTGTCAGGGAGCTTGCTGAAGAGTGTGGGATATCAGTTGGATCTTGTTACGAGATTTTGACCGAAAAATTGAAGATGCACCGCGTTGCTGCGAAATTTGTGCCTAAGAACTTGTGCGTTTTTGGCCAAACACTCGATCACTGTTCTTCCCCACCCCCCCTACTCACCTGACCTTGCTCCTTGCGATGTTTTCTTGTTTCCCAAACTCAAAAGACCCTTGAAAGGAAGAAGATTTGAGACGATTCCCGAGATTAAGGCAAATGCGACGAAGGAGCTGGAGGACATTACAAAAGAAGCGTACCAGGACTGTTTCAACAAGTGGAAACACCGTTGGGATAAGTGTGTGCGTTGGGGAGGAGAGTACTTTGAAGGGGTCCCAGGCCTGTAACTTCTAAATAAAGTACATTTTGTTTTATGACGTCAGTTCGCGTATTTTTTGAACAGCCCTCGTATGTCAGATTACATTTACTTATTATTTTGGCTTCTGTTACATTTTTTTAAAGTAGAAACCACAAATGGTATCCTCCAGCTCTATGTGTTATGTTATTAGCAACGTTCACTCGTATTTTAATATTATTATAGTTCTAAATGATATCTCTAAGTTCAGCATGAAGAAGGTAAAGTAAAATGTCTATCATATTAAAAAGGATAATCTGACCAATTGTCTGCAAAAGATAAAACTGTTTCCACAACATATATTATCCATAATCCACTTCGGCCCCTTATTATTTATAGGGATCAATGTACCGATCAAGCTCCTTTATTTTTTAAAATTATTTCTGCAACTACCACAAGAGGGAGGAGTTGTAGCCAAAAAATATGAAACTTTTTGGACATCAGCCCGTGAGCACGTGAACCAAGTTTGGTTTTACTTGCTTGTGACTGGGGATACGAACACAATTTCTAACATTGCAGTCCAAGTGTTCAGATTGGAGCCAGGAACATAAAGTTCAATGAATAGTTGACATAATCGAGTGACCATTAACACCTAATCGTATACTTTCATCGTGTCTGGGTGACATACTGGGAACATTTTGACCCCTCTTGGCAGGGGATCTACACCGTATAGAAAAGAGCCCCCATGAACCTTCAGAAATTTGCTTGTAAAGTTTGACCTTGTTAGTTTCAAAATTGTTAGAGGAATTTACGGACAAACAAGCGTACACACAAAGTGAATTAATATAGAATACCCGATTCATTTTAAGAACTAGATTCATCACAAGGTGTGAAACATCAACTGTAGACGTGAAACATGAAATCTGGAGATGAAAGTGTGTAATTTAAGCCAAACGTAGTGATAATAACTCACACTGACACATGGTGAAAGGTTATGTTTGCTGGGTTTATTATACGTTAAGCAATAAACCCCAGGCGATGATCTGATTAGAACATTTCAAATTCACTTTCTTCTTTTTGTTTAAAGTTAACTACAAAAGGAAAAACGTTCATTAACCAGTTTCTTTCTAGCTTCCATTGAGATTAATCAATATATGTTACACATATAGCCTACTCCCCCTATCGATGTTCGTGTCAGATCTTAACGAAGGATCAAACTTTGTGGAGATGTAGGTAATTTTTGAGAAAGAAGAACAATTAAATATATTGAAGTTTAAACTTTATCAAATGAAAAAGTGTGGAAAGTTACTTTCCTTCACGGTATGAAACAGTTGGTGAATAATTATAAAATTTAATTGCCTAAAAAGATGTTTCTATCAGAATTAAGAGGATTTTCCAATAAATTAAATGTAACCAAAAAATATACAATACATTGTTTACTGATACACAAGTTTACTATTAGTTGTAAAAGTGCTTTTTGTAGTGTAACATTTAAACGTTAGGTGAACAAACTGAGCGATGATATGACCTTGTTTTTTTACAGTTGTATGTTAGGTTTTTCCAGTTTATTTACACTTTAATATTTCACAGGAATTTTAAGAACTTTCGAAACACATATCGTAATAGTATTTAATGTTAAATGTAATTTTGAAAAAAAAGATATGATTAAACTAATTAATGATAAATGTGACTTTGGAAAGAGATATCCTAAAACTAATTAATGATAAATGTGACTTTGGAAAGAGATATCCTAAAACTAATTAATGATAAATGTGACTTTGGAAAAGTATATCCTAAAACTAATTAATGATAAATGTATTATCTGGAATATAATCAAATGATCAACAGCTATATATGGAGGTTTTAGTTACAATTAGCACGTACTACACCGGAATAATAAAGATAAATAAGCAAAAAAGTTAAATTAGCACTTCTAAGATTTATAAGTTTATTTTTAACTGTACAGTGATATTAAAAGCTGTAAACGGGTAACAGGTAAAGATATAAGTGAAAAACGAAAGGCAAAATACTTGGATGGACGCTTAGCCAGAATACAGATGTCTTCTTTTTGTTTTCTATAAGTCATCTTGCCAATTTACTGAGAATGTTTAGCTCTAACCCTAAAAATTGATCTAGGATCATAAGCCACTATCTAATACTCAGTTCATGGATCTCATTGAGTGGAAAGTTTACACGAATTGCATTTTAACTGAGATGTACTACAATTTTTATGGATGTTAATTTAATGTAGACAATTATTTTTTTTATGATCAATAGATTATAAATTGTTTAATTTTTTATAGTCAATAGATGCCTCAATTCGTGTTATTTCTAAATATCAAGGATTTTTAATTGATAAGCAGAACTTGTTCCTCTGATAAATATGAAGAGCATATCCTGAACTGTAAGATAATGGTAATTCTTTATACGTGTAAATTATTACATTCTGAAGAAGATGGACTGTATATAGATATTGGTGTGATATATACGTAAACAATAATGCTTTTAAACTACAAATATGTGAATCATAGATCGAAAATAGAAAATAACTTACTTAAGTGTTTTCAAAACTTGATAAGGATAATTTCATGAATAAAATTTTAGTTTTTGTATTATTATGTAAATTGAAAGAATAGATAAGTTCGTTTTTTACAGTTTTTTTATTTTCTGCGATACGCAAGATATGTTTTTGATTAATTAAGTTAAACTACAGTGAAAATAAAACTTATTTTCGTTGTAAAGTATATCCCGTAGTGATAGCTGTTGTACAGTAAGTAAACCTGATAGAAAATAATGTCTTTTTTGTAGACTATATCTTTTATCGCAAGTAATAATAATAAAAGCATAGAATTAAAAATATTTTGTTATTAACATTATTATTATCACAGTTATTGTACAGTGTTTGTTTGTTTTTAAACATTATTTTTTAAAAGCTTTTCATATAGTCGTTATTTTTCTAATATGAAGATTTTATAATACGTCTCAATATATGGGATACTTGTGGGTTGATTTGGTTTGTTTTGAATTTCGCGCAAAACTACACGAGGGCTATCTGCGCTAGCCATCCCTAATTTAGCAGTGTAAGACTAGAGAGAAGGAACAAAGTCATCATCAACCACCGCCAACTCTTGGGGTACCAACGAATAATGGGATTGACCGTAACATTATAAAGCCCCCACGGTTAAAAGGGCGAGCATGTTTGGTGCGACGGAGATTCGAAACCGCGACCGTCGTATTACCAGTCGAGTGCCTTAACCACCTGGCTATGCTTGTGGAATCCGACGATTGACGTGGATACATATTTGATTTCAGTCTGAACCAAATAGAACGAAGTTACAATTTGTTCGTGAATTGTCAACTTGAGGTTAGCACAGCAATATTTTCCGAATATTTGTACAATGGTCCTGTCTTATCTTTATCTTAATTTATCTAATCTTAATCACAGTTTAAGTTTATTGAGTAGCGAATACAAAATGTTTTCGTTGTAAAGAATTGAAGTCAACAAACTACAAGAAGTTCATACAATTTTCCTTCGTAACTACATATATATTAAAACATTACACGCTGAACTGAAATAAACTGTTAGGAAGAAATTACAGATGCACAAAAGTTGTTTGACGAATTGTGATTCATGTATGTTTTCTGTCTTTGTGCCAGACTATAAGTGAAAACAAGAATTATTAGCCTTCATCTGCTATACAATCACACAGAACGTTGATTTGTAAGTGAACAAACAATTATTGTTGTATAAAGTGCAAGTGAAGTAAAAATAACACTGCACAACAATATTTTTGAAAAGTTTTAGCTGATTGTGACAGGTACCTGATGGGTATGTACAAATATAGTTTTGGTTTTGCTTCATCACGTAGGAACTCTGAGAAATAGACAGTTAACTGTTTACCGGCAATAACGTATTTAATTGCGTTTATGTTTCTAATACGCTTATTAAGTTCAACATAATTAAAAGTGTTTTGCTCCTGATTTTCGTTTGTATTCAGTATCCGGTGCATCACGTTGCAGTGTCCAACAGTAGTCAGCAAGCATTGACGGATTCCAGTTGTCCTGATATCGTTTTCCATTGTAGCAATATCCTGGTGAAACTGAAGATTTCGATGGAACGGTACGTGATGGGCAAATTTGGATGTAATTTTTGTGATCAGCAGTCAAAAGTCTATAAGTAACACCTAACAGTGTTCAATAATCAAATACTTTATTTTGCAGTGTAATTGATTATTTTAACTTATTAAGTACTTGTATTTTAATTCAAAGCCAGGTGTGTATATAAAAAATGAAATGTGTCTCTGTTTTGCAGTGTAATGTGTCATACATTATCATACCATTGTTGTAAAATTATATTATGTATGTGAAGAAAATATCTGTTTTAAAATGCAAGATAAACTAGTTTTCTGTGCCCAGAAACTAAAATCCTAAATGATAAATCTAATGAAAGAATACATAGAGATCAAGCATTGTGCTTATTTTTTATTGTTACGCTAAAATATGCAAGAATAGCCAGTAGAACAAAATATGAACATAATGGTTTTGTCTTACTTTAAAAAGACATTGCTACGAGGATTAGAAATCTACAGAATTTATAAGTTTCTTAGAATTTTCCAGAGTCTGAGATAGAAAGAAATCCTATACACAATTAGTTCTAGTCAGCGTTATGAGTCAGATTCGAAATCCGCAAGAAATAAACTTAAGATCGAGGCTTCTTGAAATTTCTACAGAAACGTTAGAAAACAGGTTTTTACGATAGAAGTGATTAAATACATTTATTTAGATTGTTAATTTGAAACTAAACTTGAATAAATCAAATCAACTTGTTTAAATATGAAACTTGTATTATTATTAATACTATGTAAAAATTTAAAGAAACAAAATTATGCCATATATTATTTTAATTTTTGAAATAAAACTATCATCAAACTATATTGTATGTTAATATGTTAGAAACACTTGTAAAA